>NC_134456.1:84522514-84832514 GCF_047948215.1 Lycorma delicatula | reverse complement strand
CTTCATGTCTACTGCCAGAATGTCAATGAGCTTCATACCAAACTTAAAGAACTTCAAAAAGCCATCTCTGTGTGTATGTGTATGGCTATTAGTTCTTGCAGACAAATTTAACTCCTGATGTAAATAATTCTAAGTTGGGCCTCACTGGTTTCAATCTCTTCAGGAAAGGCAGAACTCTAAACTATAGTTCTAAGAGTAGTGGTGGCAGAGTACTCACCCCCACACTATAAATGTTAAATGGTCAATTTATTAAAACTTCTGCTCGATACTGAATTTTGTTTTTATCAGTTACCAACTCTTCTCCACACGTGGTAGATCGCAGGTCATATAGATATGGCTTCTACTTTTGAGTTATCTCAAATTAATAAATCACATAATGCATGTAATGTTACCCTTGATTTGGTGTTCTCCTCTAACTCCTTTGTGCTTTACCTGCTCCGGATCTTCACCTTCCTGATGAACCTGCTCACCCTGTGACCTTTTGCTCCCTAAACCAGAGCCTAATGTTTAGCTTGCTGTAACTGATTTTCATCATTGTGATGCCGACAAGATTTTCAGCACACTGAGTTATCAGCTTGGCCCTGTCTTGTTCCATATTTTTTATTATAAATTATCTGGATGTCATATTTATTGAATTAACCGTGTTCATACTGTAAACTCTTAAGTCATATAATATTTTGTTACGCTGTAACTTGCTAATAATTAAAAGAATTTATAGAACTATGGTTAATTTATTATAAACTCTATTAAAACTTAACATCACCCTTGATGGTGCCGTTTGAAACAGTTTTCTTTTCTTATTACAATTATTGTATTGTATACAATACTACTATGTTGCATTGCATTGTATTGTTATATTGTTTCTTTTTGAATTGGCGTATGCCATTCAAAAATATATAAATAAGTAGATTACTGTTGTTAGAGTAAAATATTCTAGAATATTTGAGCAGCTTTTTTCAAAACTTAACATCTCCAGCAATTGTAATTTTTCAGTAGACACAAAAAACCCACAGCTTAATAGCCTTAATACATTTTCCTTTATTTTGGTTAAAAATGTTAGTCATTCATTCTTAATTCTGTACTCAAAAATTCACTTAAACAACATTTAAAATGGCCGAGAAATTAATAAAAAACTGTTAGAGATGTTAACTTTTCAAGGAAATCAAGGACATGTTAACTTTTGAAAAAAAAAAACCCAAAAAATATAGTTCAACAATCTGACCTTTAATGATAGAATTTGAATTATTACAACTTAATATATACATTATAACTTTTAATATTATTATAACATAATCAATAAAAATTATTTTACATATGAAATATGTAAAATGTCATCTGCATGACAGTCGCAAGTAAATTTATTGATACTCATTTTCCACTTATACATAAAAAGTTAATTCTTTATACCAAAGAAGTTCTGAAATAGAAACCCAGTCTTTGCTAAAGTTTTTAATTAGCAAATTCAACACATCTTTCTTTTTTTCAGGAGATATTTCTCATTTTAAAACACATTCACGATAAAAACCATACTACCTTCTTTTTTATTTTTTGAACTATAGACCTACAATTTTGAAGTTTTGCAGCTGAAGAAAATTTATAATAGGTAAAATACTGTATTTTACAAGCAGTTTCTCCCGTTTTTAACTTATGTTTTGAAATAATGTTTTTTTGCTTCACTGATACCTTTTACTTTAGCATACACATTTTCAAGATCTTAAATATTGTAAACCATCCATTCCTTCTCTAGCTGTTTAACTTACCAACTTTTTTATAAAATTTTATATATTCATCTGCAGATTTTATTTCAACTTGTTTTCTTAATTTTTCGACTCTTCAAAAACATTGATCAGCAGGAAGGAATGGGTGACGACGAACTGGGAAAATTACTGAATTTGTTTAATTATCTCTGGGGATTCTGTTGTCAACTAGTGACACAATATATGCACATTATGCGCATTCCAATTTTGTCCTGCACAGCCATCACAAAACAACAAAATCGAATCTATTTTATTTAAATTAAGTGATCATAAGTACTCTAGGAGAGCTGACTTTATCTCAGTGGCTCCTCTGCTTGACTGGTTTTCAGTCAAAGTATAAATTGTTAGATTCCTAGAACCTAGGTCTGTGGTGGCAAACCTATGATCCGTGGGTACAATGATCCACAGAGGCTTTTTTAAATGATTCATGTGTTGATTTTTATAAACTTATTTTTTATATCATAAAAGAGAGAACAGACAATCGGAAATTAACAAATTAGAGTATAATTTATTTTTTTTAAATATTTCCTAGAGGACATTGGTTAACTGATTTTTTATATCACTGCATCTGTGTATGACTCATGTCGGTCATAAACTTGGCACACATATTTGTTGCATCGTAAAACGGCGATGTACCATCTCAAAGTATTGAACTAATTGGCATATGCATCTAGAAGTGTTTAATAATTCAACTTTATTATTTTTTTTATTATTAAATTTGTTCATCTATATATGTATGTTAATCAAGTACATTAAGAAATTCTTCTAAAATTATTGAATTCTAAATATAAATATTTTTAGTTGTAGCCCTAAGTCGGCAGTTACAAAAAATAAAACAGATTATAAAAGATCCAGACTATATCAAACAGAATGGTTTGATTGAAAAGAATAAAATGACATTTTGAAAAGTTGCATTCAAATCTCGGCTTTTAAACAAATGAATTCTAAATATAAATATTTTTAGTTGTAGCCCTAAGTCGGCAGTTACAAAAAATAAAACAGATTATAAAAGATCCAGACTATATCAAACAGAATGGTTTGATTGAAAAGAATAAAATGACATTTGTAATTTGTAACAAAAATCACTTTCACGTACATACAACGTAAAAAGACATTTTGAAAAGTTGCATTCAAATCTCGGCTTTTAAACAAATGAAGAATGGAGAAAATATTTTTTACAAAAGAAAAAACAGAATCAATCACAAACCAGTATTTTTAAATGTTTTTTGATTCCCAAAAATAACATTATAGCTGCCAGTTTTCAAGTAGCCCATTGCATTGCTCATCATGGGAAACCTCTTTGAGAAGGACAGTTAAAACAAACATTTTAGAAACGTAGTGCTACTTTCTTTGCAGATTTTAAAGAAAAAAACTTGATTATGAAGTGTATAAATGAGTTACAAATAAATAACAGTAGAATTAAATATTGAGTAATAGAATTGGGAAGAAATATTTCTTCACAAATACATAATTTTTAGTATGCAGAAATATATTCAATCACTTTAGATGAGAGTAATGATGTAACTGGTTATGCACAACTAGCAGTATTTGCTAGATATAAATTAGGCAATATAATGAGAGAAAAGCTAATGAAATTAACAACGTTGAAAGGGAAATGTGGTAATGTACCAGTTTTGATTTCTTTAGAGAATTTAGTAATGCATTTAAAGAAATTGATATTCACCTACAGAAAATTGTTTCTGTAACAACACATGGTGCACCCAATATGGTAGGAAAAAACACTGCTTTTATTCACTAGCTTAATCAAAATATTAGAAATTCTCTGATAGATTTCCATTGTATAATACACCAGTAAGTTCTATATGCAAAGCAAGGTCTAAAAACATTTTCCATTATAATGCCAGTTGTAATAAAAGACATCAACTTTATAAAAGTAAGAGGTCTTAATAAACTAGAATTTTCACAATTATTAGAGGAACTGAGTGCCAATATTCTGGAATTTTTACGTTCAATAATGTTCGATGGCTAAGTTACAGTCAAGTTCCTAATCGGTTAGTCAGTTTATTAGAAGAAATAAAGCTCTTTTTGAATGAAAAAACAATAGTAATGACAAATTTTCAAATATAAATTGGTTAAATGATTTAATGTTCTTGTGTGACATCACTCAGCATTTCAATGAATTGAATAAGAAACTTCAGGGAAAAGACAAATTGTATTAATGATGTTTGAACATCTCAATTACTATCTTCTATTACTCAGTTATTATCTTCTCATAATTGACATTTTCACTAAAGATTTGGATATGAAAATCATGAAATATTTCCCTCAATTACAAAAACATTTTCAAAACAATTTTTGAAAATACACTTGACATTCAAGAAAATGCAATTAAAACATATTTAATCATTATACAGGAAATAAAACAAGCTTTTCAGGTTACTGAAAAGTAAGTACTGAAAATAAGGACTAATGTCCTTATGTACCAATAATAACGTAAATGTTCTGATTTAGAGGTTGCCCAGACTTTCAGAATACATTTCTGACTTGTTGGAACATAACAGTAAAAGGTTCTTATTTCTGGGACTGTTGTGATTACCTGATAACGAGAACTGAAGTATTCTTCAGTCTCTTGAACATCTTTATTGGAACAGAAAATAAATGTTATATTTTTAATATTATCTTTGCAATAATTCTACATTCCAAGTGTAACAATTTGATTGATGACTGTCCTTTGAAGGCTTGCCTTAGTCACAGTCCTTTTTACGGTTTCACCAATACTATCACATGGTCCTTTTCCATGGTATGAGGCAAAAAAATGCCATTCAACTGCAATTTCAAAATCTTCTTGACAGTAGCACAAATTTATGAAATTTTTTTGGTTTATACTGGGTTGAGGAGCCATCAGAAAAATAAAAACAAATTGTCTAACTGTGGTAAGTGTTTTTACTTTATTTATAACTTGCTTTTGGAAGCAGAAGAACAATGTAGTATTGTGTACTTTAAGTACTAACTAATCACACAGTAGGTTTGGCTTTGTAATTTTCCTTCTTTTTTAAAATATATGAGAAATGGAAGTACTGTGGGATAAGTTTTTGACCAGTGATATGACTGGATTTCATTCTGTATTACAAAAGGAATCTTTTGAAAGAAGTCTCCCATTACAAAGCAATCACCCTCCAACAAGTTTTCCTTTTAATGTTGAGGAAAATAACTTGTTTCTTTGCAAGAAACAATTAAAGATAATTTCAGAATCAAAATCATCCCAGCTCTCTTGCAGTAATCTGAGCACTTCATTAGTGCTAGGACATTTTTCACAGTGACTGCATGCATGTTTCATTTTCTACATCACATACCATGGTTGAAAGGAGAATTTTATAATCAAATTTCATTTTTAGAGCAGAAAACATGAGTTTTACATTTTGATGCTCGCGCGCACATACACACAGCAAGTACCTGACTCACCAGCCAGAACACAAAATTTAGGTCTTAAATCAGCCAATTTTGAAAAACCAATTTTTAAATTATGTTTTTCTTTAAAGACTGTGTACAGTTCTTTAGTTATAAGCCTTTTTTGAATATTAATTTTCTTCCTGTCATCTTATCTTAGAGACCTAATCCTTCTTGCCTGGCATTATTCGGCTGTGCTCATCATTCTGGTAAAAATCTTGAGCACATTTAATAACATTTTCATCAATTACGTGATTGGGTTTCTTTTTGCCGATTTGTGGCAAAATTCCACTTGTTTTAACTAATTGTCTGGAATGACCAGCTAAATACTGACTAACATTCAGATTTTTGCCACCTGTCCCACATGTGGTTTTTAGGCTACAAAAGTGAAACATCAAAATCTTACGATTTGGCAGCCATTTTTTTTTAATGGACACTGTAACAATCCAATTTTTTTTTAATTTGTGCTACTAGTACATAAGAGTTAGAATTACAAGATTTGGTTATGTAATTAAATGAATCTTGAGTACACTAAGATGAAGCTCCATCTTTATTCTTTCCAAAAGGCCCTTTTTGACCCTCTATATGATGTAAAATAAGAGCACTACAGCTCATAAAAAACATGACGAAAATGGCTGTTTTTACCTGTTGGCAAGTTAGAAAATAGTCAATTATTCAAGAGAAAGGTTTTTTAAAACTAGAAAAAAATATTTTTTTGGCCACAACAAAGTGGATAGTTATCATATATATCAAAATCAAAAATAATAACGCAATAAAATTTTTTTGAATTAAAATGGAATATCCCTGTAGAAAAATAAATTTGAAAACTTGATTTCCTAAGTAGAAGGAAAAATTTCAGATAGTAGTGCAGATAATAATGATCCCACACTAAAAATTGGAAATATATTAAACATATGAATTTCTTTACCAAACTATTTTATTTCAATGAAGAAACTTGCTAATGCTCTTTTAATGATGTTTGGATCCACATATTCAAGTGACAAATTGTTTTCCTCAATGAATTTTGTAAATCTACCAACAGAAATAAACTTGGAAATGAATTGACTGTGTTTAACTAATGAATACAGAATGTTGACATAATATTCAGAAATTATCTGAAAATAAGCAACTAAAGATTTCACATTAAATATACTTTTATCAACTTTATTATGATACACATAACTGTAACTATCTTTATTAATAAAAAATATTTCATATATTTGTGCTTTTCTTTATTCCTTGTTCATTAAAATATTCAGTGCAGAGATGCAACTAGGCATGGTGTCACCTGGTATCACACCACTGATACCAATTTTTTGATGTCAATCTTTATTTTTTACTCTTCAGTTGCAAAAGTAAAAGTTTTAAAACAAAAAGGAAACGTAAACCTTTTCAGAAAATTCTAAAAGTGAGAACCAAAAAAAAGATCAACTGCCATTTTTTTCTGTTAATAAATTTCTGGAGTTTCCAAATTATTGGTACCCTTTTTGACCCTTGACTTAGTGACCCATAGGCTAGTATTAAAAAAAAAATGAACAAAATATGACCCACTTCGGAAAAAAATTCACCATCACTGATCTAGATCTACACACAAAATTAAATTTGCCAACTATAAAAGGCCTCTTGGATGTTTGTTTTAGGCAAAGGATGAACTTGTATATCAAAAGCAAAGGAAGCACAACTTTCATTATTTTATGCTTCTTTCACCAATTAATAAAAAGCAGGCATACAATTTATAAATTCTTAATTTGGTTTTTGTTAAATTCAAAGTGGTTTCAACATTACCTTTTTTTCTTTTTTTTAACATAAGTTCATCCTTTTAAATGGACATAAAAAGAGTATATGTCAGATGCTGGATTAAACCAATATTAAATTCAGTGGTAAATAATTTATAAAAAATGGGAATGTAACCTTTATATCTTCACTCTGATTGACTGTAGATTTTATATAATTTTGCAACATTCAAATTTGAAGATAAATTCTTTTAATTTTATTTCTATTATAGTGAGATTCAAAACCAGGCAAATTGTTAAAAATTTTTTTACGTTTTCTTTTTAGGTTCAAATTTTGTAACTTTCTATTATCATTATGGTTTTCGTTACGAACATGACCTAAATTGATAACTTTACAATCTCTAAGAATTATAGAAGCTGGTAGACCCAAAGCAAAACAAAAAAACTTCTTATAAACTGTAATCATTCCCAGCTTTTTAGTTTTTAAAAAGTAAATTAATGAAACTGTCTTAGGTTTTGTTCCATCCTTTGATATTTTTCCCTTAGAATCACTGGCAGAATATACTAAAGTAACATTTTACCTCGATTAATCTTCTGCTGCGTAAATCTGGTTCCGATTTATTTAATGATATATCTGAATACATCACTTTATTACATTTAAATGACTTACTATTATGGTAACACGGTCATGCTTTATTTTTAAGATACGTGAGATTAGGATCACTGTCTCAGTACTTTTCTATCTTTTTTCGGGCAACACAGTTTATACTGGAAACTAAAGATGGTAATTCGATATTAAAAAAAATATCTTATTCACTTTTACTTAAATAAATAAGCTTTATTCAGTTAAATAAAAACACCACCAACTGTGAAACTATAGAATAACGGACTACGCGTAAATTACCGCTACGCACAGCTGATGTAGCAAGCGTTGGCGCGCATCGTTACCAACATAAAATTTCTGTAACGAGTTGTATTTAAAGCGCTGATCTCTATATAACTGGATAGGAGATGCTACTCATTAGAATGGTAAAAATTTGAAACATAAACTAGCGCCAATAAAACTTCGATTAATCGTACCTTCTGCTGCGTAAATCTGGTTCCGATTTATTTAATGATATATCTGAATATATTTTTATTTAGAACCAAATAAAATGAAACGGCGCGCATGCGCAGAGGTAAGTGTAAGAGTAGGGGTAAATCCACGTTTTAAATTTAAACCGATGTAGTAGAAGTGGTCTGATTTTGTATTTTGAACGCTGGTCTCTATATAAATTTTCTACAACTTTCTGCTTGTGTTGCGAAAATGACCGATCTTTTGGTTATCTGACTTGAGTAAAATAAACATTCTATCCTCATCACGATAATACAAACTTCATCCTACAATCACGATTATAGTCGCGGAAGCGTACAATGGTTTTATTTAGTTCCCAGCATCTCATTCTATGGCGCTGAAGTATGCTTCAATGATGAACACATAATTGTAATTAACGCTACATAGTCCCCCCCTACACAATTATATAGAGACCAATGATTAAAGGATCCGCCGAAAACCAATCCGGTTGATCTAGTAGTGGTGAACGCGTGATGTTTATTATTTTATTTTCTTTTTTGATTAAATTTCCTTTATTTGGATTTCATTTATGGTCCCAAATCAGCTGATTTGGAAGTCGAGCGTTCAAGTCCTAGTAAAGATAGTTATTTTTACACGGATTTGAATACTAGATCGTGGTTACTGGTGTTCTTTTGTGGTAGGGTTGGGTTTTGCAATTAACCACACATCTCAAGAATGGTCAAACTGAGACTGTACAAGACTACACTCATATATATCCTCATTCATCCCCTGAGGTATTATCTGAAGGGTAATTACTAGAGGCCAAACAGGAAAAAATTAAGAAATGTGCTGAAATCTGGTGGGGTATTCTAGAGATAGAATTAAAAATATTCAAGAAACAAACTTCTAATTGGCATTTTAATTTTTAAAAAGAAATTGCATATTCTGATTCTAAACAGCATTGTATAAGTTTATCTTTGACACAACTGAATAATTTCAGCAGGATGTAGATGTTAAGTTTTGTTGAGAAAATGTATTTTTAAACGTATATTTAAAGTGTATTTTTAGATTATTGCAATGCAATTGTTAAGTTTTGTTGGCAAAACGATACATTAGCTAATAGATACCAACTAGCTCTGCTGCTCAACATAATAATCTTGATTCTGTCCACTGGTGGAGTTGTTAAGTTTTGAAAAAAGCTCCTCATTTTTATCAGTTTCTCTTTTTATATTAATACCTAACTTCAACAAATAATGATCCTCCCACTTTTTATTCCAGATTCAAACATTAAAATTTTCAAAAAATTCTTCTGAATTCTGTAATGTTCATATTTGTACTTCAACTAAAATTGTTAATTAATAAAAAACAATTAACTGTTTTCTTGATGAACATAATTATGTATTTCAATCTGGTATTATGCTCTGATATTTCATTCATATTACCAGATACCAAATGGCAGATTGGTTGTACAAGTCTCTATAAATATCTGTCCCACAATATAGTACTATACACTGCACAGTATAGTAGTGACCACAATATAAATTATAATAACAGAAAGTGATTTCTCAATCTTTATTGTTAACTTTTAATTTAACATTTACTTTTCAAAAAGTGTAAAAACATTGACAAAAAAAAATTAATAGAATCATTTTAGTTGTCAGTACATCTATCTTGAAAAACTGTTTAACTGATCTTCATAAATACTAAAAAGTTTCAGTTAATGTCTACCGAAAATATCTTTTATATCTCCTATAACTGCATAGTCACCAAACTCTGTTTCTTAATAAAAAATTACCTAATACTTTCTAATGGGCACCATATTTAAATTTTTTCATATTGCACAATAGAAGTATAAAGAGCGTATGTTTTTTTTGCTGATAACATAACTTTTTCTTCTTACAGTGATACATGAATTTTATTATTGAAAATAACTATTTGAAGCTGTGAGTTAACATTGACAACAAGAATGCAACTCTCCAACTACTATATGTTCTCTCTTCTGTATTATGGTGTTGAAATGACACTAGGATCGCTCAGTAAAATGTTAAAAGACTAGGTGATGTGGCTCTATCAAAAGATGCTGAAAGTGCCATGGACGGATCATGTCACAAACGCAGAGATCCTTTGCAGGATGAAAAAGAATAAAGAAGTCTTGAGCACTGTAAAAACAAGAAAGTTCCAATACCTCAGTCACATTATGAGAAAGAGAAGCAGATATCACCTACTGCAGGAAATTCTACAGGGAAAGATACATGGGACAGTGAGGTGTAGGTAGAGTATGAATCTCCTGGTTAAAAAAACCTCTGAGAATGGGCCTGCAAAACATCTGCAGTCATTCCACACAACTCAGAATAGAGGAAGCACAGCCAAGATGGTTGCCAACATCTGAAATGAATAGGGACAGAAAGAAGAAGAATATTGAAAATGAATTTCATGTCAGAATGTTTCCATCATCCTCTGTTTTAAAAATGTTTGGTAAAGACTGAAAAATAATACATTGTTAAGAAATGAGAAAGTAATGTAAGTTTATTATTTGCTATTCTACAAATATCTAATATGTAACATATTCTTTTCAGTGACTCATTTATGAACAAGTTTAAACATGTTTTATATAAAATTATTTAAAACATATACAAACTGGTTTGCTTTTTTGCTATTTCTTAAAGTATTTATTTATTTAACTCGTTTGTAGTAATTAAAGTTTTTATGAAGTAAGTAGTTAGAGTAAGTGAATAGTAAATTCTTGTGCCTTGAACTTTATAACTGATGTTAACAATTTTTGTTAATTGGTGAGTTTACAATGAAATGCATAAATAAACATTATACCTTCAATTAAAAAGGCTTGTCAATTATTCCTTTATAATTATATTATATCTTTGGCTAGTATTTTGAAACAACCAGAATGATACTTCATATTTTTGTGAAGAATTTTGTTTTTTTTTTTATATAGGTACTGATACTTATATAACAAATAGCTCATAAACATGAGTGGCACTTTTTATACTTTATAAATAGTTTTGCTTCATAACATCCCTCTATACTAGCTGGTAGTGGAAATAATATGTAAGAGACATACAATGTTATGAAAATATTTTTTTTTTGTCTTCAGTCATTTGACTGGTTTGATGCAGCTCTCCAAGATTCCCTATCTAGTGCTAGTCGTTTCATTTCAGTATACCCTCTACATCCTACATCCCCAACAATTTGTTTTACATACTCCAAACGTGGCCTGCCTACACAATTTTTCCCTTCTACCTGTCCTTCCAATATTAAAGCGACTATTCCAGGATGCCTTAGTATGTGGCCTGTAAGTCTGTCTCTTCTTTTAACTATATTTTTCCAAAAGCTTCTTTCTTCATCTATTTGCCGCAATACCTCTTCATTTGTCACTTTATCCACCCATCTGATTTTTAACATTCTCCTATAGCACCACATTTCAAAAGCTTCTAATCTTTTCTTCTCAGATACTCCGATTGTCCAAGTTTCACTTCCATATAAAGCGACACTCCAAACATACACTTTCAAAAATCTTTTCCTGACATTTAAATTCATTTTTGATGTAAACAAATTATATTTCTTACTGAAGGCTCGTTTAGCTTGTGCTATTCGGCATTTTATATCGCTCCTGCTTCGTCCATCTTTAGTAATTTTACTTCCCAAATAACAAAATTCTTCTACCTCCATAATTTTTTCTCCTCCTATTTTCACATTCAGCGGTCCATCTTTGTTATTTCTACTACATTTCATTACTTTTGTTTTGTTCTTGTTTATTTTCATGCGATAGTTCTTGCGTAGGACTTCATTTATGCCGTTCATTGTTTCTTCTAAATCCTTTTTACTCTCGGCTAGAATTACTATATCATCAGCAAATCGTAGCATCTTTATCTTTTCACCTTGTACTGTTACTCCGAATCTAAATTGTTCTTTAACATCATTAACTGCTAGTTCCATGTAAAGATTAAAAAGTAACGGAGATAGGGAACATCCTTGTCGGACTCCCTTTCTTATTAGGACTTCTTTCTTATGTTCTTCAATTGTTATTGTTGCTGTTTGGTTCCTGTACATGTTAGCAATTGTTCTTCTATCTCTGTATTTGAACCCTAATTTTTTTAAAATGCTGAACATTTTATTCCAGTCTACGTTATCGAAAGCCTTTTCTAGGTCTATAAACGCCAAGTATGTTGGTTTGTTTTTCTTTAATCTTCCTTCTAGTATTAATCTGAGGCCTAAAATTGCTTCCCTTGTCCCTATACTTTTCCTGAAACCAAATTGGTCTTCTCCTAACACTTCTTCCACTCTCCTCCCAATTCTTCTGTATAAAATTCTAGTTGCTCTCTTAAATTCAGATCTCAGTATTGTTTCTCCCATTTCATCCTCCTCAACTTCCTCTTCTTCCTCTATAACACCATTTTCTAATTCATTTCCTCCGTATAACTCTTCAATATATTCCACCCATCTATCGACTTTACCTTTCGTATTATATATTGGTGTACCATCTTTGTTTAACACATTATTACATTTTAATTTATGTACCCCAAAATTTTCCTTAACTTTCCTGTATGCTCCGTCTATTTTACCAATGTTCATTTCTCTTTCCACTTCTGAACACTTTTCTTTAATCCACTCTTCTCTCACCAGTTTGCACTTCCTGTTTATAGCATTTCTTAATTTCCGATAGTTATTTTTACTTTCTTCATCACTAGCATTCTTATATTTTCTACGTTCATCCATCAGCTGCAATATATCGTCTGAAACCCAAGGTTTTCTACCGGTTCTCTTTATTCCGCCTAAGTTTGCTTCTGCTGATTTAAGAATTTCCTTTTTAACATTCTCCCATTCTTCTTCTACATTTTGTACCTTATCTTTTTTACTCAGACCTCTTGCGATGTCCTCCTCAAAAGTCTTCTTTACCTCCTCCTCCTCAAGCTTCTCTAAATTCCACCGATTCATCTGACACCTTTTTTTCAGGTTTTTAAACCCCAATCTACATTTCATTATCACCAAATTATGGTCGCTATCAATGTCTGCTCCAGGGTAAGTTTTGCAGTCAACGAGTTGATTTCTAAATCTTTGCTTAACCATGATATAATCTATCTGATACCTTCCAGTATCGCCTGGCTTTTTCCAAGTGTATATTCTTCTATTATGATTTTTAAATTGGGTGTTGGCAATTACTAAATTATACTTCGTGCAAAATTCTATAAGTCAGTCCCCTCTTTCATTCCTTTTGCCCAGCCCATATTCACCCACTATATTTCCTTCCTTGCCTTTTCCAATGCTTGCATTCCAATCTCCAACTATTATTAAATTTTCATCTCCTTTTACGTGTTTAATTGCTTCATCAATCTCTTCGTATACACACTCTACCTCATCATCATCATGGGCGCTTGTAGGCATATAGACGATAACAATCGTTGTCGGTTTATGTTTTAATTTTATCCTTATTACAATGATTCTATCGCTATGCGTTTTGAAATACTCCACTCTCCTCCCTATCTTCTTGTTCATCACGAAACCTACTCCTGCCTGCCCATTATTTGACGCTGAGTTAATTACTCTAAAATCACCTGACCAAAAGTCGCCTTCCTCTTCCCACCGAACCTCACTAATTCCTACTATATCCACATTTGTCCTACCCATTTCCCTTTTTAAATTTTCTAGCCTACCAACCTTTTTCAAGCTTCTAACATTCCACGCTCCGACTCGTTGAATGTTATTTTTTAATTTTCTGGTGACCCCTTCCTTAGTAGTCCCCATCCGGAGATCCGAACGGGGGACTATTTTACCTCCGGAATATTTTACCAAGGAAGGCGCCTCCATTATTGCTATGTGAAAATGCAGAGAGCCACATTTTCTTGGAAAAAAAGCAGCTGTAGTTTTCCATTGCTTTCAGCTGCGCAGTACTCAGAGGACTGAGTGATGTTGATACGGCCGTTTAAGTCGTCCTGACTCACGCCCCTAACAACTACTGAAAGAGCTGCTGCCCTCTTTCAGGAATCATTCCTTAGTCTGGCTCTCAACAGATACCTCTCCGATATGGTTGCACCTTCGGTCCAGCTACTCTGTATCCCTGAGCACTCAAGCCCCCTCACCAACGGCAAGGTCTCATGATTCATAGAGGAGGTTATGAAAATAATAAATATTAAAAAATAAATTATAGAATGTACAGTACATATGAATATATATATGTGTGTTGAAATTTTAAAGTATTTTATTTTATATCAGGGATGCAGTTAGAATATACTAAGAACTGTTGTTTATTTGTAAGTGGGGCAGCCAAACTCAGGATCATCAGTCATAAACAGTGGATAAATTACATTAATCAGAAAATCTCTGAGTGGGTAAAGAAATCTTCACTCATAACCCTAGATAAAAAAAAAAAAAAACATTTTTGCCATTCTTTCACACCACATTAGGATTGATTAAAAATTTTGTAGCAGCAATAAAGAAGGATAGTCATGATTTCCAGTATATAAAACAAACAAGTTAAAGGGATATCCATCAGTCCATAAATAATGACATTGAGCAAAGAGGATATGTTCAATTCTATGATGAGAAATGTAGGACTTATTGCTAGGAGAGCATTTAAAGTAGCATGGAAAAGTTTTCTGGGTATGAGTAACGAAAAAATTATTAAGATGTTACAGATAACATATTAATTCCACAGAGCAGTGGAATATAATACATCGCTAGAAATTTATTTTCATACTTGCATCTGAATTTTATTTCATCAAAACTTAAAGCGATAAGTAATAACCATAGTGAATGTTTCAACAAAGATATTTCAATGATAGAAAACTACTGCAAAGGTAAATATAGTATTAATATGCTAGCAGATTACTGCTAGACATTAATATGGGACAAAATGAAGGCTAAGTAAAATACAAAAGACCATTAACAGGAAGTTTAATGTAATTATATGACACCATTTATCACTTTTAATATATATTAAATATTATATGAAATATAAACCACCAAAACAGTAATTAGAAATTAAACTTACCGTATTAATTTCCAAGAATCAATTTTCACAGGATCGATCCTGCATCTTCACTAGGTACTGAATTCTATAATTACATTACATATAATTATTTAAAAAATGTATTATTTTAGATTTTTCTGTTTTTTTTTTTTTTTAAATTGAACAGTATTATAAATGCATATGCAAATTTTGCTGTTCAGTACGGGAATATAAAATATATATATAGTCACCAAATGGCTTCGACGGCACGTGGCACTTAATAACCTTATAATAGCCCTGAAAAGGGCCATTTTTGTCATCAATTGGCTTCGACGGCTCGTTGTAATTAATAACCTTATGGTAGCCCTGAGAAGGGTTGTTGTCATCGAATGGCTTCGACAGCTCATAATTCATAACCTTGTAGTGGCCCTGAAAAGGTCTGTGTTTTCTGTTAGCTCTGAGAAGAGCTGTTGGGTCCGGAAGCTGGTCTGTGGCAAAGTCGAAGAGTTGCGGCTTGTCCATTAAATCAGACTAGGCTTCCCCTCAGTGGCAGTTGGGTTAGCGTCGATCGTCCTTCGCCAGCGTGGCCAAGGCGGTTCTCCCCGAGCGATCCCACACTGGGCCGACTCCTGCTGTTGAGTCTGCTGGACAGGGCAACTGAAGCCTGGCGAGCTGGAGCAGGAAGGTAGCGTCTGCGTCCAGCAGCTCCCTCGACAGGCCTACTGCTCTGGCAGGGATGTTGGCATTCGCCGGGAAGTCCCACGTTGAGTAGGCCAGGGAACTTCTTTTTCTTGGTCTTCTCCAGGTGGGAGTCGATGATAAATTGAAAATTTACTCTCGTGCACGCTTTTTTATTGGAGCCTAAGAGGGGTGCGGCTGCAGCGCTGCTATGGTGGGACAGGAGTGATGCTGTACCAGTGCGTACATAAACTGTGAGCCAGATCACATCAGAGTTGCTACCGTGTTTATCCACCATTACTGTTTCATATTTCTTTTAAACAAAGGTGCGACAGAAAAATTTTAATTACATATCTGTAATCTCTGCACCAGAAACTGACACAGAATGTATCACACATACTTTTTATCATAATAATATTAGTTTCCTTCATAGCCTCAAAAAAAGTAGCATAACTTCACAAAAATATTACTCGACTATCTAACGACTAAATAATTACAAAATACATTGCTATCTCGTTTATATGATTTTTATTAAATTTCCATTTGACAAAAATATGAACTTTCACTTAAATAATATTCACATTTCTACTTTAATTAAAAATACACTTACGCATTTATTGCAGTAAAATTTAGGATCCTACATATTTTTAATATCAGAATAAAACATTTCATTAATAAAGAATTATTTGATAAAGGAGCCCTAAGAATGAGGTGGTATAACTTTAAACAAGTGTAAATTTTACATTATTTTTTTATTTAAGGTGGCCATGCATAGTTGAGATTAATTAACAGTTGAAATAATCTTTTCATGAACGTCATTCAGAATCCACTCCTTTGTTCATTCATCATTTTCCAAGAAAGACTGTTTAATGTAGAGACTTGTTTCATGAATAAATTTTTCAAATATTTAAAAAAAAAATGAGTTACAGCTGAAATTTTCAATCAGCAGTCCAAAATCTTCATTTACATATTATGAAAGACTGAGGAAGTGAGAATCAAAAGGTTCACACCAATCGTCGTTGTTAAATGTGAAAGTTCATAAGAATGTTTAACTTGCTTACTCAGAAAATCTATTAGAAAATTATCATCACAGATTGGACTGCCAACAGCAACTGATTTAAGAGCCAAGGAAAGTTCAAATTGAATGTTTATTGCATTTTTCATATCACAAGAAACAAAATATGACAAATATTTTTGGTATTGTAAGTAGTTAAAGTCTTTTCTTGATAAAAAATGGATTAAGTAATGAATCATGTTTATTTTTTAGCAAAAAAATCACACGATTATCACTGCTAATATCACATTAGCATGGAGCAAGAGAATATGACATTGTGTTACTTATGTAATTATTTTGAAAAGAAGTGAAACACAAAAAGTTATTGTCAGTTGTGTAATAGATAGATCTAGGAATCAAAAAGTAACATTTTTTAAGATGCTAAACCAACTGTCCAAAAACACTTTCAGCCAAATTATTATTTTTTTAACTTTTATAATCTGATCAGATTTAAATGCCTGAAAGTTGCAGAGGAGAAACACAACATTAGAAAAGTGTTCATCATCAATGGCTTTCCATCAGTGATAAAAAAGCTGTTTGATAAGGAAAGATAATTTTTGTAATATTTTACTAAAAGTAATTAATTACATGGTTACATCCACTGCTACTTGCAGATTTTTTTTATTTGTAATTCATGGTTTTAAAATTATTGAAATAATTTAAAACTTAAAAACAATAATAAAATATTCTAATCTGAATGTAGATGTTTTATTTCTTCTGTCAAACAAAACATGGTGTTATAACTATTACTTTGAGGCATTAAAATTACTTTCGTAATATCTCCATTGACCTTTGAGGTTTGTTTAGAGGAGCGATGAAAAATTGATCAAAATATATTCCATTACTTCATGATGTTAAAATTACAATACAGAATACTATACAGTCAACATAAATGATTCATTTAAAGAAATAAAGCCATTTTCTATAAACGATTATTGGAAGTGATGAGAGTGAAATAAACTAAGAATTCATTATCAATAAATTAATGGAATAAAATTTTTATTTTGGTGATATTTACAAAGAAAAAATCTGCTCAACAGTGTTTATGTTCAACAGCAAGATTAGAATTCTAATGACACCATAAAAGAAGATTCACAAAGAACTTAAAAGAGGGCAATAAAAAAATACAAGCTGTTTTTGAAAAGCAAGACATAATCTCCCAGCATTACATTTTGAATCACACAAGAGTGTACGGTATTTACCATTTCATTAAAAATTTCAATCTTTTGTGGGACCCCATGTAATTTGAAATCTAATATATTGGTAATACTGTAGTTGCTTAAAATAGCATTCTCAGAAATAGTTGACCTGAGACTGTACAAGACTACACTTCATTTACATTCACACATATCCTCATTCATCCTCTGAAGTAATACATTACTGTGGTTCCGAAGGATAAACAGAGAAAACTTATAACTAAGAAATAATAAGTCTTTTTATTTTCACTTTCCTGAATAACTATAAATAGGTATATAACTGTCTGATGTTTAATACCTGTAAAAACAAAAATACAAAAAACCTATGGAAAATTCTGGAATGTTATAAATATATATGTATGTTGGTCTGTATTTTGATAAAAATCTATGAACTGACTGAACATTAGAACTTGAAATTTGATTTAAATGGGACGCTGATGATGTCAATAAATTTTGAATTTATTATACAGGTGGATGGGATATTTAGCAATTTTAAAATTTAATTTTTTCATGGGACAACCTAGAATTTGAAGTCTGATAGTCAGTGGTACTACAATATATGTAGTTAAATATTATGTCAATTGTACTTACAAAGAGGATATTAATCAGGTTAATTGTTAGGAGTTTTTATGTTTTTCCAATATAGATTACTAAAAACTAATAGAACTTGAAAAAAGATATTTGTCAATGTAAATTCTAACTTCTATTAAATTTTGTTGACAATCCAACAAGGGATATGGTTGTACCTAAAATAATTATTTTTTAGATTTTGCTTAATATTTCCAACCCAGCTTACCCAATCACCAAATTAGGCCAAAGTATCTCTGCACATGAGATTTTTATTGCATTAAGTTTTAAGCTCTTCAGACAAGTGGGCAGGCATTTCTCATTAATTTTCTTCTATATTATTAGAGATACATGGAGAGCAGGTGGAGAGTATATGTTGTTGCATTTGTCGACCTAGAAAAGGTGTTTGACAGATTTAGATGGGATAAATTACAGCTAAAAGAAAATGATGGGAATACAGCTAAAAGAGCTGTACTATAACCAGAGAATAAAAGTGAGGGTAGAAGACAAAATGACAGGAAGATAGGGATTGGAAGGGGTGAGGCAGGGATGCTGCATGCTACCAATCACTGTTTAGTGTATAACTGGAAGAAATAATTAAATGCTGTCAGATGGGAAAAGAGGAATAAAGATCGGGGGGAAGAATAGAATGTATACAACAATGAATGTGTTGTTGATAACATGGCAGTACTGGCAGAGAGTCCAAGTAAACTAATTGAAATGTTTGATGACTTAAATGAAGCTTGCAAAAGTCATGTTATATGGATAAACCAAAACAAGACAAAATGTATGGTATTAGGTGGAGAAGAGGAGAGGATTGAGATTAAGATTGGAAATGAAGTTTTAGGGGTGGTAAGGAAATTTCAGAACTTAGGAAACTTTATAACTGATGTAGCTAGGTATTTAATAAGAAGGGAAGACTGCTGTGTGGAAAGTTAAACTTAGCATTACAGAAGAGATTAATGAAATGTCTCATTTGGAGTGTGATGCTCTATGGAGCTGAAATATGGATGATGAGAAAGGCAGACAGAAAACAAATTGAGGCTTTTGAGATGTGGATGTGGCACTGAATGATAAATGTCAGATGGCAAGACCATGTTAACAGATGAAGAAGTATTAAGGAGAATCGGAGATAACAAGAAAATGCAAAATGTGACTGAATAAAGGAAAAGGAACTGGCTAGGACATTGTATGAGGTGTTTACTAGTGGGTGCGACAGAAATCTTGATGAATAGAAGGAAGAGATTTCAAATTATGGAAGGGATTACGGAAAAGGGAAAATATGCTGGAACAAAGAGGTTAGCAAAGGACAAAACATGATGGAGAGCAGCAGCCATGACAGAACCTGCCCTAATTGGCAGAACACTATGAATGAATAAATGAACAATATCATTAAACAGATTTTACACTGAAAATTTATTACAAAAGCATTACAATGGAATATTAATTTTTAGAATTCTAGAACCCCATTAATCAAAAGGGGTAAAACGGGATCAGATTTTATTTCATGTGTCCAGTTTAGACACATGAGATTTTCACCGGATCTTGATGTTTTGACATCTAAGGAACCCAAAAAAACCAAAAAACCGGATGAAAATTTTCCAGATGTTTGTTCAGTGTCTCACACCTTATATCGTTTGAACTACTGGACAGATTTTGACCAAACTTGGTTAGATCACATCTGCATATGGGCATTGATGCCATTAAATTTTCAACTTAAAAGATCAAGGGGGTGAGGCTGTAGAGCAAGGTCACCCTCAGTATCTCAAGATTTTGCCTAATGAAGGTCTTATTTTTTTTCAGGGACATTTGTTAACAATTAAAAAAATATTTGCAAAAAAAAATTTTAAATCATACCTCATCCCAAAAAATGCTCTAAACTAGAAGATAAGTAGGTATAATGCACCAATAGTACCCTGTCACCACAAGGAGCGCTAGTGTAGTACTGACGTACAGCTGCATAAAAAATAATATACTTAAATAAAATTATAAATATTTTTAAATTCAGTTGTGTGTGGAAGGATCAGAAAGAAACGGTGTGACAGGAAAGTACTAAAACTATGTTGTCAGCTTTTTTATAGCAAACTGTCAATTTTTTTATGACAGTAATTGTAGAAATATTGTATTATTTGAAATCATCAGTAAAACAATCTAAACATGAACTGAGCATGCAGTGATGAAAACTGTATCAATGTTACTATAATAAAATTAAATGGATGATACTTCTTTTAGTTTACCAGTAAAATTATTATACTATATCAAAGAAAGTATGATAAAAAAAAAATTACCTTTCCAATTTTTTGGACACAGGTCATGAAATGTAAAAAGGGGCCAAATTTGTTTGTTAGTAAGTACTTATGTTATCATATATTTGGGTTCATAATGCAAAATTGGCTGGACCGAAAATCTTTTTATATTCAGAATTATGACTTCTACATATTTACACAGGTTAAAAAAGAGAAATATTTTGTTTTAAAATTTTTTTACAAAATGACGAATAAAAATAATTACTACAGTCAAAATTTTCTACTTTATCCAAACTTTCTATTCCAATTTGGTACGCTTAGATGTAAAAGGTTATTTTGGAGTTTGGTCTCAAAATATTAAGTAGTTGTTATGAGTTAAATCTACACAAAGAAGAATTTTATAACAGAAATTGTAAAACTTTACATGCGCACACTATACATTTAATGGTCTGCTGATGTAGCTGATTGAATTATTAGTGTTGTGCTTGTGCACCATCCATTCATGGGCCTCTTTAAACAGGCTTATTCAAGTACTTGTATTACTTGTTTTAATGTCTATAGGAATGAAATTAATGAATAACTTACAATCAGATGAGACATTGTATATTAAAATTCAACTAAATGTTTTATTTTTTTTTTTTAATATAAAAGGTCTATATTGAGTTTTTTTTTATATCTACCCAGAAACTTTATTTTCTAATATAATTCAATTAAAGTAAGTGTTAGGTGAATTAAAAAAAAATCTATATTTCCTAACAGACAACATTAAAATTATTTATTTAGGTAATTTTGTGTTTGCTGAACCCAAAACCTTTTACTAAAATATAAAAGCAGTAAGTCAAAATGTACAGGATGTTAATTGAAACACTTTTAGATAAAAGAAAAAAAAATCATCAGGAAAGTTTAGCAATGTACATGCAAAGATATATGTGTTTGAGATAGATTAGTAAATTTATCAACACGACTATTTCAGCAATGTAGAACTTTATTTAAATAAAACTGTTTTTTAAGCATATCAACAAACTGACAGATATTTCATTAACTGAAGCTTGCATTCTGAAATTCACAGCTGCAGATCCCAATATTTAAAAATATACGATAATTTCAGTAATCTCTAAAAAACAATATTTATAATTTTTTTCCTATCGACAAAAAATTTCAATGAAAATTTTTATTCTACAGAAAGAAGTATAACAAAGTTTTAAGAAAAGAAGAAACAAGAAATATATAACATTATCTTATGCAATTTATTATATAAATATATACATGAAATAATTTGCTACATGAAAACTCCAAATTATAAAGTGTCTTTGATATTAATGACTATAAACATTTACCACACATTAGTTCTCATATCTTATTCGTTTTTTTCTTTTAATATAATTAATGTGATGTAAGAGTATATTAACATAATTATTAAAATAAAGTTTACAGCTATTCAATAATATAATTAAAATTCTTTTAAATTTGTCATACACATACATTTTTCTTTAAGAAATATAACAGAGTAATGCTTAGAAACAGAACGGTTAATAAACCAGAAATTTATATACACTATATTAATTCATACATAAAATATTAAAATCATTCAAGTACTATGCACCAGGATGGTGCATAACAGTTAATTTAAGCTTTAACATAATTTAATGTAATACTTTCAAGAAATAAAAAAAATATTAAAGAATATTACAGATAAAATAGTTACAGATTATATTCCATCATTTATTCTAATTTTTACAGGAATAATGGCAGTAATTGTCTCATAAAATCTGAGGAATCAAACCTTGAGGATTGATTCTAGCCTTGGAATTTTTTCATCTTTACATATTGTGTGTGGGGTACCTACTAAAAGTGACAAAGACTGGCACAAAATATGAACAAAAATATTTAAAATGTATAAACTCTGTCTTGAAAAAATTATCCAATGAAAAACTGAATAATAAGACACATCTTGATTTTGACAAAGTCTTGTTTCACAATTTAGTTAACAGTTATAAATGATCATGTCTATGTATATAACTTTTACTTGAGAGCTGTGACAGAGCAAAGATAGTAAGTAGTTCTGTCAAAATTGAATTGGTCATTTTCTTTTCTAACCTATTTCACTTTAATTTGTGACAAAGTTGACTTTTGTCATTTTTTAGCAGAACACTAAATTCACGCTGGTAACAACATGATCAGCTGTTTATTAGTTTACCAACTGTACATGGTAATTGTATTAAATATTGTTGTTTTGAAATTCTTCTAAAAATGAATAAATCAATCGGCAGAGGATTAAAAAGATGTGGTTATTAGAAGAGAAAAATGAAGATGTTTTTAAAAGTAAATAATTATTGTTGATAGGAATTATTTGAAATATAGTTTTTAGGTTAAGAACTGCATTTTTTAGGACAGTTTTTACATCAAAACCAACACATTTATAATACTCTGTTACATTAATAAAAGGACAAGTTCTGTATACAATTAACAAGAGTCTAATTGGGGTTTTCATTTTACATCAGAGATACTGGACTAGTGGATCAGAGCATAACAGAAAATAAAGTTAATAATGATTTAAACAATTTGCACCAAAATTATCTGACATTAATAGAAAACAACCAAGATAATGATAAATTAGAAATTTTGAATCTAAATGATTTGTAGCCATATAGCAGTGTAAGAAGAAACTTTTTTTTCTGGGAACAAAGCATCACCATCAGCACCCAGACATGATATTTATATAGTAAATAAATAAATATAAAAATTAAATTAAAGCCTAAAACCCAGTAACATAAAATTATACCATAAATGTAAAACACCTGACATGTGATAAAAGCAAAATAAAATCAATATGATACCACATCATAAAACACAGTTTATTGTTTTAATCTAAATTAAAACAATAAAATTACCATCTGCCATATGCAAACCATATCTGTGTTCTTATGATACTGACAAATACTAAAGCAGTAATTAATAAGAGAAGGCTGCCAAGAAGGGGGGTAATAACATGGAGCAACAGTAAGAACTAGAGGTAATTGTATACTTGGAGCTAAGAAAAGCTCTGATGCCTAGTAGTGGAGCAGTAAATCTTGGCTGTTCCTGTTAATGATTAAGATGCAGGTTAGAGAATACCGCATCAAAGGTTGGATGATTTTGTTGTGCTTAATATGTGCTATAATAGCAGATCATTTAGTTTCATCTACTCCAAAGGGATGGCTCACCACTGTTCAGCAGTAGACTTACCACAGGACTTGAACAAAATGCACCTGTAGCAAGATGGATGAATGAATGATGGGCAGCATTGAGCATTCTAAGAGCAGTAAACTGAACAGACGAATAAGCCACACAGTCATAATCTGATGATTTTTAGATGTTGGAAGATGATGTGGTAAAAAGTAACCATGTTAATGATTTTAATATTGTAGATCAATGTGATTTGATGCTATCTAATGACACAACAAAAAGTAACCATAATAATGAGTTGTTACACTTTTCACAAGATTTAATGTTGACTAATGGTAGCGATAGCAATGATTTATATGACTCTTCTGATAATGAAAAACTGAATTGACTAAATCTGAAAAAGAAATGCCCAGTAGGAAAAAAAGATAATTATCAAGGTGGAGTATATAAATTAAATGAAAATATAAGGAAGTAAATCTGTTACAAGTTTTTGGAAACTGGATTACCATCAAAAAGACTTTACCTGTAACTGTTTCCTAAATGAACCAACTACACCCAGGTACTGGCACCATCAAAAACTTCATTAAGGTTTATATTATTCATAAAGGAAATGAAAACATTTTTGTCTGTAAAAATCTTTTATTTAAATATTCTTTCAACAAGTCATGGACCAGTTGAAAACATGTTGGCTGGGGTAAATGAAGTTTGGAGTATTTACCAAAGCCAGATAAGTGAGGTAACCCACCGGGTTAGTCTAGTAGTGAACGTTTCTTCGCAAATCAGTTGATTTTGAAGTCGAGTTCCAACATTTAAATCCTAGCAAAGGCTGTTACTTTTATACAAATACTTGAATATTAGATCGTGGATACCGGTGTTCTTTGGTGGTTGGGTTTCAATTAACCACACATCTCAGAAATGGCCGACCTGAGATTGTACAAGACTACACTTGAAAAAGTGAGGAAAAAAGGAACCTTCTAATAGAACAGAACCTGCCATTATACAAAAGTAAAGGCCCGTACTGAAAGTTTCCTACAATGGAGCCCCACTGCTGTCACAAAAGTAGTAAGATTATACTTGGACTCTTCTCTTTTATTAAAAAATATATCAACTATAAATATATATATATATATATATATATATATATATAATTACTTTTAAACCTAAATAAGATCAGTGTGTTATTTGCAATAATCATGCGAATAAGACACTCAATGAGGAATGGAGAAAGAATATTATGAAGCTCATATAAAAAGGAAAAAAGGAGCATACAGAGCAAAAGCTTCAGATAAGTTGCGAGCAATGAATGACCCAAGTTTTGCAAGCACAACTTTTGACTTGCATAGTGTTTTGCAGGTTCCATCATCTAATGCTTCACCAATGTATTACAGCAGAAAAATCTGTGTTACGATCTTCCTGTATATGAAGCTGCACCAAATAAAGGTTATTGCTTTTACGGAGTGAGCTTAATGGTAAAAGAGGAAGCTGTGAGATTGGAACAGCACTATTACATTGGATTCAACAAATTCCCAATAACATCAAAGAAATATCATTGTTTTATGACACATGCAGTGGCCAAAACCATAATCAATTTATAAGTGCTCTACTTTTATATGTTGTAAAAATAGCTCACCAAGAAGTAGTTGAAGAAAAGCTTATGGAATCAGGTCATTCAATGGCCTGATTAGAAACAGACTCAATGTGTAATGCAATAGTGGCCGCAAAAAGTAATGTATCTGTCTATACAGTAAACAACTGCATTAATGTAATGCTTATGAGACGATCAAACCGAGGACATAACAAGAAATGTGATAAATATATTTTTACAGAATAAAATTTTTCTGATTTTGTTGACCTGAAACATTAGGGGGAAAAGCACTATCAGTAACAGAACAGAAGACTATGATGGAAAGCAGGTGTGATGGCTATAGATAAAAGTTTTAAGGTTAGAGAAAAAAACAGCCAGGCGTTATTTTTTTTAAATATAGTATTGAAGATAAAGATTTTCGAAAGCTTCACATTTAAAACAAAGATAATGCCTCAGATATACCTGCAACATTAAAAACTTTATATAACAGATGGTTACCCATTTCATTAGCAAAGAAAAAGGATATTCTGAAATTGTACAAACCGTACCTGAAGAATTTCATGGATGGTACAAGTCTACCAGTAGACAAAAATGTACACGGTAAATCTTCTGAATCTGCTACTGAATCAGATGACTATGGTGAAGTGTCTTAAGTGATTTACAAAAAAATAAAAATAATATGTAATGTTACATGAAAAAACTAAACTAATTTTTAAGAAAATTAAAGTAGTGTCATTACTGCCTACTGTATATCACTGTTATTAACAATTAAAATTACTACAAATTTTTAAAACAATTTTTGCAATTTATTACTGAATTTGCTGGAAAATACTAATTTATAATTAATAATAATTATTTCAAAACTTGTTTGTAATTTCATTTGATAAAATTGTTAATTAAACATGTTTATTAAGTGTGAAAGATTATTATTTTGTTTATTAGGAAAAACTGACAAAGTCATGTAAATAATACTTTGTTAATGAAAAAGTCATCCTTACCCATAATTCAAGAAACCCATAGACTTCCAAAAAAAAATTCATATTTAAAATTACAGTATAAGTGAGATAAGATAAAATAATAAAAAAAAATGGTAAATGAAAATCCTGGATTTTTAACAATATGGTGAATTATTATGAAATTTCAAACTTAATTTCTCACAAAACATAAAAAATTACTTTGTTACTTTTAGCAATAACACCACAATATCTATAAGCAAAATGTTAAAATCCAGGCAGTAACTCAGGTAATTGGAATATAAATTAATCCAACTAATTGTAAAATACAATAAAACCTTTATTTTTAGCATTTTCATACAAAAACATTAAAAATATTAACATGACAATTAAAAACCTACGTTTAATTACTATAAATAATAACAACACAACTACAATCATAGAATAAATAAGTAAGAATCTTAATCTAACTTTAAGAAAAAAAGCTCTTTGAATTAATATTCTGTAGATTTTTCTAAAAAAGTCAATATATGTAGTTTTAGTTTTCTTGCCCATAATATTTCTTTTGATCTGATTTTTATTTGAACAAATTTATTAATCTAAATTTGTGTAATGTAGGATATGATAAAAAATATAGAGAATTTTTCAATTCTGTGTGCTATGACTTTTCAATCAAACTCATCTTTTTTTTTATGTATATAAATATTTTCAGCCATCTTAGAGTAACTAGGACATATTTTATTAAGCATGGAGATTTAAATTTGTTTGAAAATAGTTGAAAAAACTTTGTTAGAGAAGATATTTTGTGGGGATGTAATGTCAAGACGATTTTAAAAAGGCGTGAAGATGTTGAAAGTGACAAAACGGCTGGTCATCCTAATATATAAATGATGAAAATAGTGACAAAATCACTAATGGAGAAGTTGCTGAAGAGGTAGAAATTTCTAATAACTTATGTGAAATAATTTTATTAGACATTTTGGGCATGAAATTAGCAGCAGCAAAATTTGTTCCATAACTGTTGAATTTTCAATAAAAGCAACATCACAAAACAACTGTTAGCTGATGCTGATGATTCAAAATTACTGAAATGTTCATAACAGGTGATGAAACATAGGTATATAGTTATAATACTGAAATGAAGGTCCATTCATCTTGATGGAAACATCCTGAAGAATTAAAACTAAAAAAAAGCACACCAAGTTCGATTGAATGTTAAGGTTCTCCCAACTGGTTTTTTTTCTAATTACAATGGTGTTGCCCATTATGAATCGTTACCCTGAGGTTGTATGCTCAACAATTATCTAGCAGCTTTAAAGTTTATGAGAAGAGATCCGAACATAACTACTGGTAATGTGGATAAATAATTCCTGGATTTTACACCACAATAATTCTCCAGCTTTTACTACACTATTAATTTATGATAATTAGCGAAAAGCCCTAATAAGAAAGGGAGTCCGACAAGGATGCTCCCTATCGCCGTTACTTTTTAATCTTTATATGGAACTAGCAGTTAATGATGTTAAAGAACAATTTAGATTCGGAGTAACAGTACAAGGTGAAAAGATAAAGATGCTACGATTTGCTGATGATATAGTAATTCTAGCCGAGAGTAAAAAGGATTTAGAAGAAACAATGAACGGCATAGATGAAGTCCTACGCAAAAACTATCGCATGAAAATAAACAAGAACAAAACAAAAGTAATGAAATGTAGTAGAAATAACAAAGATGGACCACTGAATGTGAAAATAGGAGGAGAAAAGATTATGGAGGTAGAAGAATTTTGTTATTTGGGAAGTAAAATTACTAAAGATGGACGAAGCAGGAGCGATATAAAATGCCGAATAGCACAAGCTAAACGAGCCTTCAGTAAGAAATATAATTTGTTTACATCAAAAATGAATTTAAATGTCAGGAAAAGATTTTTGAAAGTGTATGTTTGGAGTGTCGCTTTATATGGAAGTGAAACTTGGACAATCGGAGTATCTGAGAAGAAAAGATTAGAAGCTTTTGAAATGTGGTGCTATAGGAGAATGTTAAAAATCAGATGGGTGGATAAAGTGACAAATGAAGAGGTATTGCGGCAAATAGATGAAGAAAGTAGCATTTGGAAAAATATAGTTAAAAGAAGAGACAGACTTATAGGCCACATACTAAGGCATCCTGGAATAGTCGCTTTAATATTGGAAGGACAGGTAGAAGGGAAAAATTGTGTAGGCAGGCCACGTTTGGAGTATGTAAAACAAATTGTTGGGGATGTAGGATGTAGAGGGTATACTGAAATGAAACGACTAGCACTAGATAGGGAATCTTGGAGAGCTGCATCAAACCAGTCAAATGACTGAAGACAAAAAAAAAAAAAAAAAAAAAAAAAAGTGAAAAACAGCACCATACTGATGCCACAGCCTCTGTAGTATTCTCCAAACATTGCAACTTTTTTTTATTCTCATTGATTAATACAATATTAAATTCAATTATTTGTGACGGTAGATGAAAAAAGAAATAAAATGTCAAGTGAACTTAAAACTATACCAAAAACTGTTTTCCAAAGAATATTTTGAGGATTGGAAGAAATGCTGGCATAAGTGTACCGCATTTCTGGGGGACTACAATTGAAAGAAACAATATCAATACAGAAAAGAAAAGGTAAATTCTTTTTGATAAAAATTAAAATTCTCATTACTTTTTGGTTACAACTTGTATAGATACACACATAGATGTGCGTGCTCGCTTACCGAAGTGAGCACTCACAGTAGGAATTACTACTTCATCATATTAATTAAAAAAATTAAATCATGACATAGTAATTATTACAAAAGAGTTCATGGTTATACGTATAAATTTATCACCAACAAGCTGAAGCATTATAAAAAAATTATAATTTGAATATTATTCTATTACTAAAATGCTTTACCATAAACTAATTATAAACAATGAATTAAAGACATGAAGTATTTATTAATCATGAAAAAGGTTTGGTTTTTTGAAAAATTACAAAGTTCCAACAATTTCACCAACAAAAACTGGTTTTCAACTTGTCTTTTTTCCTTGAATTTCAGTTTATTTTCAGAAACCTGCATAAATTACAGCAAATTATGCATTCCTAAAAATGCCTTTTTATGTATTTCATGCTAATATTCCATAACTTTATTTAACAAATTATATAGCATCTAAGTTATATTTAAGCACTTAAGGTAATAAGTACAGTCTTACCTATTGTTTATATAACACTTTTTGTCAAATATTAATTGCAGTAGCAATCATTTTAATAAAAATAACAATTCTGAGTCGACAAGAAATATATATATATATTTTTTTTTATTTTTTTAAATATTTTTTACAACAAAATAATTTGCATATAGTTCATAATTTCAATTAACAGTAGCATAGAAAAACAGGTTCTAAGGAAAGAAGAATTTCCATTAAAATAGCCAAAGCCTGTACACATAAGAAAGTGGAGACATTATATCTTTTTATACAGCTGCTTTACTATGGAATAATTTTGAAGTAACTAACAACTGTTCTTCAACAGAAGGGTAAGGCTGCTGACAGTTGTAATGAAAATTCTTGTTCCTCCATCCCATTGTCAACTATGAGTATGCTACAATAATAGATCCAAAATAGCAATTTAAGAAAAAATAAACTATACTGAAACTAACTATTAGGAATAGCAACAATTTAACCAAGAAATAAAAACTATTAAATATACTTTAACGTTAATTTTATATGGTCAGAATTAATGAAGTTATGAAATGCTGAAATTGGTCTAATGTAAAAACAGGGTAAACAAGATACTTTTATGAATAATTTGCTATAATTCTTTAATACTTTCAAGAATAAAGTAGTTTTAATGCCAATATAAAACTTACTTTCTTCCATCAAGTGGTTCACTACTCTTCAAAGACAAAGTTTTTGTTTTTTATGAATACAATATTTACTTTTTTAACTAGATGTAAATGACTGTGACCACTCTACCGATGAACTACAGACTCTAGTGTTTAATTAATAGCACCCTCACGACTATCTAGTCTTAATAAGACCAGCTACTAAACTGTAACTGAGCTTATGTGCAACATTATAAGCTCAAAACAAATTAATTTTAACACTTACGTTTGTTAATAATTATAACGTACATTTATCTAAGATAGTATTATAATAACAAAGTGCATAACAGAGATTACATAATACTTGAACGATTCTGTTAAAAATAAAAATAAAAAAAATTATTAACATACGATCGAATAATTTATTTTCAACTGCTTATCTCTTTGATGAAAAATTAATAAATCAACAAAATAATAAAACGATCCTTTAACAATGCTATTTACAGAATTTATCTACAGAAACTTATATACATTAATTTATAAATGTACATCAATATTTCACAACAATTTACAAAGCTAACTGCATTATTCGATACTATAAAAATAGATATAACTGTAAAATTTTACTACAAATTACAAAAAAATTATGTACAATATGTATTATATTTACAACATTTATTTATTGGCTTTCTGACTGGATATTACACATTACAGATCAATTTATTATTGCATAAAGCCCATAAAAAACGAACTAATTAAAACAATAATAATGAATTACAAAAGAAGAATTTGATAGAAATAAATTAAATTATAAAGGAACATAAAAACCCTGAGTAACACTCACAAATCTTTTAGTGAGATCATGTAGATAATTTACAAAAAAAATTATTGTAAACAAAATTATTGTTAACAAATAATTATAATAAATTAACATTTATTTGCTTCCAAAATCCAATATGGATGGAAATTTAATGTATTTCAATCAATTATTAATATTAATTGCCTAAAGCCCATAAAAACAATTAATTAAAATAAATTATAAAAAAATAAAAATAAATTATAAAGGAACATAAAAACCCTGAGTAACACTCACAAAAAGTGTTTTAGTGAGATCATTTTGTTGTAATTTACAAAAAAAAAAAAAATTGTAAACAATGATTTAACAAATAATAATTATAATAAAGTAACATTTTATTTGCTTCCAAAATCCAATATGGATGGAATTTAACGGTTTTTTTTTTTAACTATAATTATGGAATGCAACAACATTCTCAGTGGAAGATGGTTATTAACAGGTAATTTCTAAAATTGTCCATGGGTTAGCCATCCAGAGGAGGCCCAAGATAAACCATTGAAACTTCAGTGTTACCGTAAACTGCTGAAACAGCTGGATATAGTTTCTTGTCTGGTAGGCCTAGTGGACATAAAAAAAATAAGATTATTAGTTATAATTACTGCCTAATAAAATATAAATATTCAAATTAACATTAATGTATCAAATGAAAACATTAAATCAAAAAGATAAAACTATTAAAAAAAAAAATGCGTTGCTGTGTAAATTAATAAAGTTAAAAATTATATTCAAGAGTGGCAATTTTATTGATTATAACTCATTAATTTATAGGTTCAGATTTGGCTGTAAGATAACTTAGACAAAGCCTAATAAAACAACTATTTAAGCAGCCCTTGGAAGGTATGTTAATAAAATTAATATCGATACCTATTTTCCATTCATAATTTCTACATTTTGTGTTGCCTGTGATCAAAGTGTTGTGTAAATTTCAATTAATATTGTACATTATACTTTATAACTCTCCTGTAAATCTGATACATACACACTAGCCAGTCTGAGCTTGCTTTGCTCGCCCACCTATCTAGCCAGACAGGTCCTGTCTAGACCCCAGGTAAATTCCAGAGTGGTAGGGGCTCCCCAGGACCACAAATGGTGAGCTTGATTTGCTCACTTTTCCTGTCTTGCCAGGAGATCTTGCCCCCTGGACCCCTACAAAGTTTATTACCCTCATGGTTGTGAGAATAATACTGATGAATAGCAATTAAAGTATTTAGGCTTTATAGAAACCTGAAAAAGAAATTAAATTATAAAAGATATTTAACTATGGTAAGTAGTAATAACTAAAGTTACACCTTTGACGATGAAAAATTTATAACTTATTTCTGTTCCCATAGTGACAGAAATATAATAATGAAGTAAATCTTTTTTTTCCTTAATGAGTACTTTTAATTCACAACTTCACCCCCAGGCGGCTAGGGCGTTGGTCTATGGCTTAAAACCTTCCTTGGGATAACAAAATATATCCTGCAAATTTGAAAACAATCGTTCAGGGTTGATTCTTGCAGGATGTGAGAACAAACAGGGAAACTTTCAGCTTTATATATAAGATCACTGAATCACTCAATCCCAATAAGCTTTCAAGAACAAAGTTTTAAATAGTCTATGCACAAAAATACTGTCACCTTGAATTCAGCCAATTCAGCTTCACTGTTTTTTTTTTATATATATAATGCCTCACAAAACATCCGAGAACCATGCAAATTCTTTAAATTAAAGAATATGGTGAATTAATATATATTCATTTATAATCAACCTTATTCTTTAGAATCACAGAAAGAAGTTTTTGGGCACATATATTTTCATGAATGAGAATAATTCCTGACACCAATACTGCATGTTGCTTATTCTGAGTTTTATGACTCGACTTTGAAAGGGTTTCACAGTAAAACTTCACAGCAATATTTGTTCCAAACTCCAAAAAAATCCCCCAAAATGTCCAGAAAACAGTAGCCATGATGATGAATGAGAACTTAATATTTCACTTTCTACAAACTTAAATGAATGTATTGCTTAAATTATTTTAATCCAACATTGACAATATATGTTTCATCTGTAAAATTATGTTTCAATAATAAAATTCTTTTACTGATCTTTGTTACAGTTAGTCAACATTTTCTGGAACCATCTTGAACGATTATTTTTCATAAAAAAACATTTCTGTACACTTTACTCTCTTAAAAGTATTCAAATTCCAGACAGTAGAATGAATACTAATAGTAAAGCATCAGTATTCTCAAACTTGTGTGTTCATTTGTTTCACAAGATCTGCTGTGCACTAGGCCTGTCACTATTCTCTTCTGCAAACATTTAAACAGCTTTTTTTTAACTCATACAACCATTTCTGTACATTCTTTCATTATCAGAGAAAAACAACATATTTCACAGTGATTTTTGACAGCATTAAAATGTTTTCATTGTGAGATATAATTACATGTCACACACAATAAGATTGTTTTAAATACTGAACTGAATGTAACGCCGAAAGATCTTGCAAAAATGCAATTTTTATTTACCGATACCAATCACAAATTACATTTAACGTCTAATATTTTAACTAACTTCTAATACCCTGAAAAATTAGTGTTTTTAAAAAAGGATTATCTTTTTTCATAGTTCTCTTACATTTGGCTAAATTTTAATATTAATTTTTGGGCCAGTACTTTACAATAAATAGGAAATGCTATTTGAAATATTTTCTATTTCAAAATAAAAAAAACTATTTAAACATTTTTACATTTCCGGATATAAATTACTATGGGTAACCTTTTGTACAAATGTGAAAGGATGAATGGTAAAAGGTACCTCATTATCATTTCAATTGACTTACGTATCAAATTACTACACTGCACTCATCATAAGAGCCAACCTTTTATAATCTACCTGCCATCATACAATATAGCCTGTCTTAAAATGTACGAATCCTTATGTGATTAGAGTATTATTAGATAGAAGTGTTTAAAATATAATGTAATTATAATAAATAATTTTTTTAATTGACAGATAAGAACACACTGTATGTCAAATCATCTTATACTTTTTTATACATTATAATGACAAAAATTCCAATATTTTTCACTGTAACATATAATAGCAATGGATTTGGTCCTATGAGATCTTCATACCTGAATGATTACAGTGATATGATAATAATATTAGTCATTGTCTAGCTGTTATAACTGACTATTTCCTAATATATCTATAATGTTAACAGCATCATACAAATTTTTCTTGGTTAATAAAAAAAGAATTGATAAGATGAAGATAAGTTTATGTTTACCAAGAATAGTAAATAATTAATACATCATAAAATGTATGAATATTTTTTCCAGTTTACTTCTCTGATTTAGAAAGAAATTAAATAAATTTGTAATTAAGGGTTTAATTTATTAATCCATAAATTATTTTGGAGAACTGATTCTCTTAATGCAGGACTTGAGACAAATTAATAAAAAGTATTCACAATTTTAAAATCAATTTTTGTGTTAACATAAATAGTTAGTTTTATGTTACAGTGAATACCTGAAAGACAACTCATCTAACAGAATTTTTGGCTCAATTTTTTTTTATACCAATACTGACAATTCCATGTAGTCTGATAGTGTATTTGAAGATGTGAGGTATTTTTTTTTTCATATAGGAAGAATACATCAATGGCACGCTAGAATTAGGCTTATTTGTTCTTCTAAAAACTGAAATTTTTTTATTACTGATTTATGTGTATTCTCTTAGTTTTGTTCTATACATTTTCATAAACTATCTTAGACTGTACGTTCTTACTTATTTTCCCACTTTTCCCTCTTGGAAATCTCACAGTATGTTGGGTTAAATTCCATTTTTACATTTTTAAATAAATAGCATAAATTTTAACAACTATGTAAATGTCCAGCTATTTAATTAAAATTAAAATGCTCTTGCATCCTGATGAATCCCAGCATTTTCAATCTATTAAAAATTCTACACAGAAATCAGAGGCATAATGCTTACATAAAATTAAATTTTGAATACATACATTTCATATAAATAATCAGCACATTAGCTCAAGGTACACATTTCTTGGTAAGAGATAAAAAATTAATTTTTTGACAAATTAAAAACAAAAAATCAGAGATATAATGATTTAATAATATTTTGGAATTCCATGTAAAAAGGATCTTTATTAGTATCTTTTAGATCAATTTTCATCACAACAATATTCATGTAATTCAACCCAAATCGTATCATCATTTATAGCTTAATCTACCAGAATGGCAAAATAAGTTAAAAAAAAAAAAAAAAAAACAATTTTGTCAACTGAAGAATAAAATCTTTGTTGTGATCAAGTATGAGTAACTAATGCTACACAATGACATTTACATGTACAACACAAAATAACATATAAAATCTTTAAGGACTATAACATTACACAGGAATTCATTAAAAACAATAGAAAAATGGGAGATGCTGCATTATGTCTTTATAATTTTACATAAAATCTTTCCCAACAAAATATTATGGCTCTGGCAGGCAATTTAAGAGTATGAGAACACTTTTATAATTTTGGGTACAAAAAAATTTTAGTTCCAATTTACCAATAATATGAACTGATATGAAAAGTGTTCTGCCTGGCATTATTATGATTTGATTATCATTATTTAGAACAGTATTTTCTTACACTGATCTGTAGTATTCAGATAAATAATTTTTTCTTAAAACTGTTTAAATGTTTTTCTTCTTAAATAAAATCATTCTCGTTTTGTTTTTTTGTCACAATTTTGTTTTGTATCTCATTGAAATATATCATTTTTTTCTTAAGTCTCTTCTTATTTAAGTCTTATGCCTTGAATCTTTTTTAATTTTTTTCTACAATGTAATATTTTTACTAGCTCCTGGTTTACCATTATGCAATGATTTACCGATTTGCACAAGTTTTTCTAGGAATACTGCAGCTGACAAAAAAAATCCTTTTATTTTAGAATAAAATTTGATCTATACAGCCAGATATACAAAAATTATATCTTGCGGAACCTGTTAGCAAGCCTGACACTGCCTAGGTGCCCGTAAATGGGGTTCCTCCACCTCTTTAACAAAAAAACTTAAATTAATGATTACTTAGGATTAATGTTAGAAAATATGAAAAATACTGTTTTGCAATATCTAATCATGATCAGAAAGAATAAATATATAAAAAAAAAAAAAAAAAACTACAAAAAGTTTAAACAAAACAGAAACAAACAAATCTCTGTAAATGGCTGACTGATGGAGTATGACCGCATCTGCTAGGTCCTCATAATGGTAATATATACACATTCCCTACCACAATTACCTAGGACCAGGTGTATAGTTCTTATGCCAAACTTAGAATATGATAGCTCAATTCAAAGCATCGCAATAAATTTTACTAACATCTTGTTTATCTGAGAAATGATGTATTCTTTTTCTGAGTATTCTTTCTGACATCTAGTCATCAAAAGAAATTTATCACTTGCAGTATTACAATTATTATTAATTATTCAACTATTATGGTTGGAATATTAGGTTAGGAAGTCAAAAATAAAATATTTTGAATTATCATATCATAAAGGGTACTCTAACAGAAACAACAAACTGTAGATTGATTTATAAGTTATTATGGTAGCATTCTTGATTCAGAGCCTGTAGGTAACTGTATCCCATGTTTACAAAGAGTGTCAATACCTTATCACATCTATAAATCAATAAGAATGTGTTATTAATTAGAACTTAACAAGAAAATAGTGGCCAGGAAATAGCATCGAGCAGCTGTTAGCATTAAAATATAATTGAACGAGCTAAGACTTAAGCTGTCCACCTCTTACATAAGAAGGCAAAAATACTAACGCTACACCATTCCAATATACCAAACTTACATAAGAAGGCAAAAATAATAACACTACACCATTCCAACAAACCAAATTAAATAGATGTATTAAAGAACTTCACAAAGAAGAAATTTTACTTAACATAAGTTCTGATTAATAACGGAAAGAGCAGTTTATAGCATTCAGTGACAAAATGAAAGAAAAATTCACTCAAAAGATTTTATTGTTCATGATCAAAAGGCTAAACATTAGATGAAATGAACCGAATTTAAAATATATTTTTAACAAGTTAAAATTTTTGCCACAAACATTTATCAGCGACTTGGCTGTCATTATCGCATATATAGTCCAGTTGGAGAATTAGAGGCAATTTATGCTGATCGATAATGTATGTCTGCTACTCCAGTTTTTATTTTAATATCCCATCAGAAAATGTTCTAATCGCAGCAGTATTAGTTCTATTACTTTGCACAGATTGCAAGGCTGTATTATCTATACAGGCTATACAAATACAGCTAATGAATCCCTAACATGAGATTCAATTCAAAATTATAATAATTTAAAGATGTAGCCACAATTGCATTTATAAACAAAATAAACTTTCAAGTTGGATATCAGATGAGTCAGCAGTTTTATTTACCACTAAGAGAAAAGTGAGCACAAAACACAAAGTACAAAACACTTAAAGTTTACTTTAAAAACAAACATTAGAATGACAAAAGATAATTATAACAAATGAAAAAATCAAACAATCCCCATATTAAACAACAAGTAAGGAGAGGCACATCTTAGAAAATACTTGAGTGGCAAATATCTGATGAAAAAGTACGTAAATAAGTTTAAGATAAGATAAAAGTTATTAGTTTTGAACCACATCTATGAAATAACATTTTTACATTTTATGAGTAAATATAATCTTGGTTATTTGTGATCTGCAGTAAGAAATGGGATGAATGCCAATTCAGTGTTACTATGGATTATATCTTTGTTAAGACTTTCAAGTTAGGTAAATGTACAAATGCAGAACAGTTGATTTATTCAATGTTCTGGGTTAAACTTGTCAGGTGAGGAATCCTCTTAAATGATAGTTCTGTTTTTTGTTTTGAGAACTAATTTGTACTTTGGTTTTACTATAAAATCTTGCAAATTTTTATTTATATAAATATTAGAGTAATACATTGTTTTTTTTTTTTTTGTAACTTTTGTTGTAATTTCTTTTACAGAAATGAGTCGATGAAATCCATTCAATGATGGTATCTTTAGTGTCAACTAGTTGGTGAAACATCATTCTAAAATCTGTGATTTTTTTATATGATGTTATGAAGTTTGACGATAGTTTGAAGTTATCAGTTGATTTTGATGTTGAGAGTCCAACATTCAAATCCTAGTAAAGGCTGTTACTTTTATACGGATCTGAATACTAAATCGTGGATACTGGTGTTCTTTGGTGGTTGGTTTCAATTAACCACACATCACAGAAATAGTCAACTTGTACAAAACTACACTTCACTTACACTAATACACATCATCCTCATTCATCCTCTGAAGTAATATCTGATGGTGATTCCTGGAGGCTAAACAGGAGAAAAAAAAGAAGATAGTTTGAAGTGTTGCAAATAAGTGTATAACATACTATTGATTCTCCTATATTTTTATCACGTTTTTACAACTCTTTGGTTTTTTAAGTACACATTTACTCATATTAGATTGTGCAGTTTAGTTTACAGTGTACTTGATTAATATACAGTAAAAGGCTCATACCTTATATAGTCACATAGGTATGTGACTAAGCCTTAGTATATAATACAGTGATATCAGATAGCTGTTGTGTCCGCATTTCAACTTAATGAGTATGTCTGTTCTTGGTATATAAAGCAATTTCTATCAAGACAACAGAAAAATATTTTGTACATTCTTTCACTAAAGAGAGCATACAAATGGGCACCGGTGCATTCCTCCTGGATGACAAAGATTTTAACACTGAAATGCCTTTCTAAGGATGGACTAAAAGGGAATATGCTAGGAAATCCAGCCAATTTTTGCAACGCTTCCAAGAACTAAACCTATTAATTTCAGAGATCTACAATCTAGAAAAGGATTGGAATGCAATCTTACCATTCACCCAATTAAAGTTTATAAATACTTGTCAATTAATACTCATTTAAAATCAGTTAACAGGCATCACCCAACAGTAAAGGGCAAATTTCTAGGCACTATATACAGTAGGCAATATATAGTGGTAGGGGTTAATGAACTACCTCCAAGAGACTTGTATTCCATAGACATAAAAACACTGCTAATACTGTAGTAATATAACTGTGTAATGGTGTCACATATGATTAAAACAGTACCCTTCAATGCAAGAAATTGATAATTCAAGGCATAGCTAAACCAGTAAAAATTGCCTATAGCAGTCATGCTGGATAACGCAGTACTACAGGATTAGATTTTCATATTACTTACTTATGCTGTAGTAGTACTCTGTTACACAAGTCTTGTTATCAGTCATATTTATTTTAACCATTTTGATTACAATAGTAATTAATCACATGTGAAATGTGTTTAGATATCATTCATATATAATTTACAAGCAATTATTGTTACTGCAGTCAACATAAAGTTAATCATAAACGCTGTTTTGGTTACAATTCAATATTAAGTTAACAAATAACTACACGTAAAGCAACATGAATTAGTTTCTTAATGAAAATTTGTGTTAGCAAAAAAATATATTAAACTGTGAAATGATTAATTTTTGTTTATACTGTATAATTTAAATTGAAAATAAATTACAAATTTGAAAGTAACTGATGCTTATTTAAATACTGATAATTTATTGCGCAATATTCTACACATACTTAAAAATGTTTTACTTTCATATGAGATTTATCCTTTCCATTTCTGTATGGTAATGTACAATTATTTTATTGTATTTATATATAGTTTCGATGAGGCAATTCACAAAGGTCGATGTGCTTATACTATATCTACTGTTTTTATGTTTTCTTTAAGTCTATTTCAAGTAGAGTGATAATGACTTAAATAATAATTTGGAAGTCACTAGATAATTAATGCGACTTTGTTCATAAGGTAGCAATTGTTTAACTACCTCGTTTATAATATAGTTCATCATATGCCTGTTGTTTGTTAAATATTTTCTGATGATCAGCTCTGTATAATCTGGTCGACACTGTTGGATCAAGTAAGTGGGTTGAGGACGGCAATTACTATAACTACATCTACTATACTAGTTAAAAGCATCTGTTACGTACTTCACAACACTTAAAATAAACACTTTGTAGTTAATATCTTTGTACGCAAATAACAACATTTATTACCACACAAATAATATGAGAATTTCTTTAATTTGGTTAATTTTTTTTTAATTTATATGTCAAGCAAAAATTAAGGAATTAATTTTAATGACTGTTTAAAAATTATTTTACAAGTTGAACAGAAACTTGCTACTTCCATTAATTTAAAGACACAGCTAATTCACTATTTTCACCAGAATCATTAAAGTTCTCACTGGCTTCACCATCACTACCATTACCAAGATGTATAATAAATTCAACAATTACATCAGAAACTATTCCATCAATTTTCCAATACTAATTTTCTATACAATCTACTGTATTACTATATGCATTCCAGTTGTTCGGTATAATATTTGCAATAGCTTCTTTAACAAGTTCCTCTAATTTGGTTAAGCTGAGATTTCTGTCACAATTTGTTTCTTTTAAATATTTTTTTATTTGAGTCTAAACTAGTTCAAATGGGTTTAAGTTGTACATATACAGTGGAAGTCAAACAACCATATGACCTAACATCTAAACTATTAATATACTGGTCAATTCTGTACAACTTATCTTTTGGTTTATAAATTAATAAAAGATTAATTAATTTTTCTTTTCTCATAGTTACATTTTTTTTGCAAAAATTCACATGCATTTTTCTTCATCAAATATATTGTGAGAATTTTTTCAACTAATGAAGAATGACATGGCATACTGTCCATGACAATAAATGATGACTAAGGAAATTTTAACCCGTTTTTCAAAATTTGCACTGTTCATTAGTTCACGATAATCCCCACTAGTAGTACCAGCTTAATTCACAAGCATTGTACCTTCTACAAACCTTTCCCCTACTTTCTTTTTCCTGTTTAGCCTCCGGTAACTACCATTCAGATAATTCTGCAGAGGATGAATGAGGATGATATGTATGAGTGTAAATGAAGTGTAGTTTTGTACATTCTCAGTTCGACCATTCCTGAGAAGTGTGGTTAATTGAAACCCAACCACCAAAGAACACCGGTATCCACGATCTAGTATTCAAATCCATGTAAAAATAACTGGCTTTACTAGGACTTGAACGCTGGAACTCTCGACTTCCAAATCAGCTGATTTGGGAAGACGCATTCACCACTAGACCAACCCGGTGGGTACCTTCTACAAACCTAGATTTACTGCTCGCATGCAACAAAATCAGCCTATTTCTTGCATTATAATTCCCAAGCATGCAACATATACCATCTGATTGTCAACATTCAGTTACCAGGAGGTTGCTATCCAACCATGTTTCATCTAAATAAAATATGTTTTTACCAGTTTTTTGGAGAGCTTTCACTTGGACCAAGAATTTGTACTGCCATAGCACTAAATTCGATTTTTCAATTAAAATCTTTCTTTCTATCTGACATTTTCACAACTGAATCCTATACTTTTCATAATTTTAATTAATGAATCTCGGCCTCAGAGGAATTTCACTCATTTATTAGAGGAAGCAATTTTCTGGCACTTTGTACTACTTTCTTTGAGACAAAATTCTTGAATAATTCGGCAAATTATACATTTATTCATATCATCGACAGATAGTCTCCTTTCCGCATTCCCTTATTTTCCCGGTGTAGACAAATTGTGTTTTGTTGGTATTACTTGGTCAGAGTAGGTAGGTAACCCTTGTCCAGTTCTAGTAGGTAGTTTCTTCAGATGGCACCAGCAATTGTTTTGTTTCTTTACGGACATTATTAATGAAATGTTCTGATTTTCTACAGTCAGCTTGCCCTCTTAGTTGCCTGACTGATCGGGTAATTAGAGCTTTACATTGTGATTCGCTGTCACACTTTTCAATTACTCTGCTAATTAATTTTTGAGCTTTACTATGAATCACAAAGCTTTTTTTTTCTTAGGTGGCATACGTGGTTCAGGCTATTATCCATTGTATGTGTATCCGTTTTTTGTACTCAAAATAACACGTCAAAAAAAAAAAAAAAAAAATTAAATGAAAATACTGACTTAACCCTCACTTGCTGAAAACTGAAGCAGAAGAAGTTAACAATAACAATAATAATAATTGCAACAAAATTCAGTTAATTTACATAAATGTCAGTGAAGAGCAATTAACAGCACGATATTAAAATACATGTTTTCACAAATGCACCACTACTCGCTGATGATCATTATATTCAATGACATCATGCGTACTAATACTCACTACCCAAATTCATGGAGCTCTACATCGCACAATACATGCTATCATCATCAAACCAGGAAAATTATGTTACAACCCAATAGTGAAATAGTGGGCAGGAACATCATCAAGAAGCTAAGATTAAAATAAAAATGCTTTAGCTCAGGAAGGGCTGTGCAAATAATTTGTCCCACTACTACATCATAGTATTTGAAAAGATGTATGCACTCTGTCGTACTATTCTGGCCAAATTTTCCTTTTGTATAGTATGGTCATACAGTTTAACTTGTATACGCTTTGGTAATTTTGATCATCGATAAGATATGTTTTGTGACCTATATTTTGAAGCAACACCGTAAAGTTATTTCTGGAAAATAATGATAATCTTATATAATCGGTACACTGAAAAGCAACAAAATGACTAATCTACCTACTGATAAAAAATATTTAACTATAATTGCTTTTGCTATAAAATCCCAGTATTTCCAGGAAAGTTTACTATGTCCCTGTAAAACATTAGAGCATATAAGCACGCACCCATGTAAACAAAAAATATATAATTTAGGCTGTAGTAATAGTTCTTACATTATGCAAACTGAATGCATATTCACCACAAAACAAAAATACACAAGTAGTGTAGATACTGACAAAATCAAGCATGCAAATTATCTCACAGTAACTGTAATTACAGTTACAGATATTAACCATGATAAAAAAAGTTTATACCTAGCATATAAGATACAAACTTGAATACTTCTGGAAAACATATTTATAAATGTACTAACATTAATTTAAATGGCTTATTAAACAAAATAAGTACAACACAGATCAAATTCGCTACTTGACTATATAGTAAAAGATTTCCTAACATTTCTAGATGAGGATCGCTAAAAACAACACGATCTGCAATACCTTTCAGTACATGTTGTAAGCAGGGTGTGTGGGTTCCAACTTAATACAGAAAAATTCAAATTTTCGGCAAAAAAAGTATTGTTAAGAAAGTAGTTGGCTATAAAGAATACATTGAGATCAGTTTTATTATATTACAAACATAATTAGTCACAATATTTTCTTTTCATTCTATTGTATTTGACAACTGAAAAATCTATTTCACTTTGTCTGCCAAATTTCTATTATCTCATAAACATGTAAACAGAAATTTATATTACTCTATGATACAGCATTACATAGAATAACAGTAATTACTCTGTAATAATACATGAGTTTTTAAAATAAAAATTAGCAACTTTATGCTTTAGTTATTATCTAAAAGTATTCTTCAACTATAATGTAACTAGAAACAACTATTATTAAATTAATAAACAATAATTAAGAGTATTCTTAATAATCTTCAATAATCATCTAATACTTTTGCACTGGAATCTATGAATACAAAGAGGAAAGAATTTTTTTCTAATTTAAGAATCTATTCTAAGCACTTAAAAACCAAACAAAAATGAAATATAAGTTGCACATACCTCTGAAAGCAACTCCCAAAAATTCATAATTTTTTTCAAATGATAAAGTATTGTCATCACAGTCTAAGATCACTCTTATTCGTTCCCCTACCTATAAAATAATGGAAATATATGTAATAGCAATAATAAATAAAAAAATAGAACAAAATTACACCATTTTAAAGTATTTACTCTTAAAGATGTATTTCAAATTACAACCAACATAATCTACTTCCAATCACTCATACTAACAGCCAAATTTGGAGGGCTATAAGTTATACAGTTTTTATTTTTATCATTGATTTAACAGCCACTAAAAAAAAACTATATAATCACAAAGTACTTACAAACTACACACAAAATTGTTATAATTCTCTACTATCTAACAAACTAAACAGATTAAAAGAAAAAAAAAATTAATTCATATAAATAAGCAGTAACATGTGAGAAAGTGTAGCTCATAAAAATAAAATTTGTTAAATTTAGCTAATAACTGTTTATCGATTACTGCTAATTAAATTCTATAAAACTTCATAATAAACATCATTATCAGGAACCAGTAAACTAGACCCAATGAGGAACCCATTTATATGATAATATCTAACTTAACATAAACTACTGCATGTAGTGTAAATACACTCTACCAATTTTAGTAAAATAAAAATCAAAGCCAAAATTTAATATTTTTCAGAATAAACTAAATGAACTCCAATCTCTGCCTGTCTGGATTTAATGTAAAAAAAAAGTAGAACTTATGCACGACATGTAAAATTAGTTTAATAAAGATAAATTATATCAATCTGTAATATGAGAAAAGGTTAATACATGAATCACAAGTTTACAAAAAATTGTTCTATGAAAAAAATTTATCTAATTAGATCCTTGACAGCAAGTAGACAATGAACACACAGAATTTGCAGCAATAAATACTACAAGGTTTTTTTGTAAACATCATTTTATCACAATAACATAGAAATATTAACTATATATTGTAAATATGCAAGCTTTAATGAATACAAATCTACTAACAGCTATTAGGTTAAAAAGCAAATAACAAAATGTCATCTGCTAACCTAGAAGATAAACACTACTTACAACTACCTGCTTCACTCACAAATTCCAATGTAGATGTGAACTATAAAATGTAAATAAAACTATGTATTTTATCCATAAAATCAGAAATTATATGTAATTACCTGGTATTTGGGAGCATTATTTAGTAAAGGATAGTTCCCTTGGGAGTCACCATTATGAAGCAGGTGATTGTCTACCAAGTTCCAACCCCAACTTTGGTCATCAGAACCTAATAAGGCCACATAACCATGACACTGCAGGAGAGCTTCTTTGGTAGAAATACCCACTACAGCCACTGTCCCTAATGGTCCCTCCCATATCACTTCCCAGGCATGTCTACCATGCCTAAAACCTATTTTCCCTCTTGAAGCATCAGTACTTTGGGCTACAGGATTTCTATGTAAAGTAAAACCATTCGGTTTAATATAAACATTTCTAGAACAATCATTAGGATTCCACGAATGATAAAAAGCCCGTAATTTGGCTTTATAGGTTGGTACAGATGAAAGTAAGTCCGATTTTAAAGCTTCTTCTGCTAATTTCCTAATACAATGTAACCTCCAAACATCATTATTTTCATCGTTCAGGAACCTATACCACCTTTTACACACAAGAGAACAGTTTCTAAGATCATGCAAATCTAAATACGAAAATATAACTTCCAACACATTATCCGATAGTGTAGAAGCCATAATTCTACCATTTTGCCGGTTTACGGAACACGAAAACAAGTGGAACGAAATACCCAATCAAAATTCAAAACAATCGTTCCCTGTTTACTTCCTGCTCTGTTCCTTAGGCAGAAATAGAAACGGGTCGATCCCACGTGATGGTGTATGCCCAATCAGCTGTGTGCCCGCCGCCAAGCTTGTCCAGGTGCACTTTGCATTCGAGTAGTAGCCTGATGTAGTAGTCTTGGCTTCGGTTTAGTTTTACCAATTGCATTGTGTGTATATTTCAGATTTTACTAGTGCATTTGTTTAAGAAATAATACTAATTTTGTTATTTGTGCGTTTTTACTACTGTTTTCATAATAATGTGGTGTTTTCGTCGCCATTTTGACCGTACGACGTGAAGTCCCTCGTCTGAACAGGTCTCGTTAAATTTAAGTTTTTGTGCGTTTAATACGGTTAGTTAAATGTGAGACTTGGCAGGTGTGTCGTACAAATAGTGAACATGGCCCAGCAAAGTGGATTAGTAAATTTCTGGATCCACGATGCCAATGGTAAGCTCTAAAAAGTGATGCATGCTTTGTGTTAAAGCTTGGAGAGGTGGAACGGAGGGCAACTATGATCATCCTGTAACCGTGGTGGGGGGCTGTCTTTCCAGATGTCCCGGTTTTGGCGGGATTATGTTTGACGATGAACCTAACTTTACCTTTATTTTCGAAATTAAAAGAAAATCGACTATGCGTTACTTTTTCATGCAAAAATTAGTCTTCATGAATTGATGATTGCATATATTGCAAGGTGGTCGTTTTTTTTTTAAATTATGGATGCCGGTATTTCGTAATACTGTAAACTTGCATAATTTCACGGTTGTTTTAAATACGTTAAAGGATTAATAAAATAATTACATCACGTGTATTATTTATGTAACCGCACCTTTTCTGTTTAAAGTTTACTTTGTTAGTTGTTAAGTGCATGCAAAGGAAAGGATACACCACTTTGAGTTTACGTTTGCATAGTCGTTTTTATAGTGTAATTCATACCTTTTTGTTTTTGTTATATAAAATTGTGTATGAAACTAGTGATAAGTAAAATCCCCTGTTTAGTTACTTAAATCGATACTGGGTTGCACTTAATACTGTATAGTATTTATACTTGTTTTGCACGTTTTGGTTTCATAGATGTATGTAAAAATTTTGTGACCTTTTCTCCTTGAACGCTCAAAGAATTTTGTTGTTTTTATTTTTCCATCATCTAAATTTAAACCAAGTTAGCCAGATAATGATTTGTGCTGTTTTATGAAACAGTTTATCCTGAGTATGTGTCTTGCATTAATAATATAAAAGTGCCTTTCAAGTATGTATTGTTACCAATAGATATGTTGTAGAGATTCAGCGAAGCATTAACTGTTTCTTTTCACATTTTCAACTTTGCTATTGAGCATATGTAGTTTTTCCCTGGAGATTCAAAGTTAAGGAAATTTCTTTAAATATTGTTTTGGTTTTATTTGTATTACAACATAGAAAAATTGTGGACAATTTATGATTTTGTTAATGTTAATGCATGCATTTATTCATTTCTGATGTACTACATGTGTTATGGTTTTACAGCTAAGTAAAGTTAACCTACCACCCTATTCTGTTTATGAGTACATGTTCATTATTTGCTACAAGTATATTTCATATTATTCATGAATACAACACAGTATTTTGAAATCAATGCTTTAAAAAAACAAACTTATGAAAGTAGAAAGGATCAAATATGAATATTTTTAAGTAAGCATAGGGATCATGAAAGGTAGCCAAATGTAATGTGAACTCACGCTATCTGAATTGATTATAACCATGATCTGAAATGTTCTTGCTGATAGTAGTTGGGTTACTTCAATGATGTTGAATATTATTTTTACTTTGGCAAATAAGATTTATTTCATCAAAACTAGTCCAACACGAGTGTTTACTGAATTACCACAATCATTTTTTTTCTTGCTATCTGGTTACTCTATATAGTACACTGTATGTAAGAGAAAGAATGTTAGCCAGGTCACATTTTGCTTTGGGATTTTTTTTTGTTGTGATGTTCGTGACAATCAATACGCAGAATTTTAGAATTGGAAGGATGTATATTTATGTGTTTTTGTTTGATATCTCCATACATATTGAATGACCTGATGTTTAAAAATTGTGCGCAGTGATGTCTGAATGCAGGTCATTGATAGTGTTTAATTTTATTTAAAGTAGATGGGAAGGTATGGTCACTATAGGTCTTATATCTCAACCCATCGAGTTGTTCTAGTGGTGAATACGTCTTCCTAAATCAGCTGATTTAGAAGTTGAGAGTTCCAGCGTTCAAATCCTAGTAAAGGCAGTTTCTTTTATACGGATTTGAATACCAGATTGTGGATACTGGTGTTCTTTGATGGTTGGGTTTCAATTAACCACACATCACAGGAATGGTTGAACTGTGACTGTACAAGACTACACTTCATTTACACTCATACATATCATCCTCATTCATCCTCGGAAGTAATACCTGAATGGTTATTCCCGGAGGCTAAACAGGAAAAGAAAGAAAAAAGTTCTTATATCAAAATTTTACTGAAAGGGTAAAATAAATTTTTTTTTACTAATTCTTTGTTTGACCACATATTTAAATGTTCCACTAAACTTTCCTAAGTAGGATTTTGTTATTGAGAGCAAAGTCCATAGTAGACTGCAATTATTGATCACTTTCTTTGATTTTATAAACAATTTAATTGTAGTGAAACAACATTCAGTTTTTATTGAATTTAACAAACTGAGTTTTATAAGAAAATTGTACTAAGTGTAGTTTAAATAATTAAAGATATATTCTTAATTTGTAATTGAGTGCAGAATGTTTGACTGTTGCTGAAAACAATTTGACTGCATTAACACTATTATCATATACATGTTTCATTGAATATCATTGATGATTGTTGAGGAGGTACTTCCATTACATCCTCCATATTTAATTTTGCTTTTCATATGTTTAAACTACAGTAGAAGTCAGTGTTCTTCCCAACAGAGTGCCATACCAAGCAACATTTTGAAACGGAAAGTTTGATAAGTTGTTTATTCATCATTTATTACAAGTTGATGTAAAATTATTGGTCTGCTTGAGAGAAAAAAACTTTGGCAGCAAAATTAGAAAACATGTATGGCTTTAAATGTGACTGGCGTATTATCAAACAAAATGCCAAGTTAGAACAATTGATCTCTAAGGCGGAGTAGAAGCATCTCATCCTTTCATATGAGGCTGGGGAGTCCCAGGTTCAAATCCCGGTCAAGCATGAAATTTTTCATTCACTACAAAGTTCAATCTCCACATATAAGCTTCAAAGCTTCTGTGGTGAATTAATGAGATAATTCAAACCAAAAAATAATAAGAATAGAAGACACTGTTTTTCTCAGTCAAATAAACATAGTTTTCACAATATTTTTAATGCTAATTGCCTTTTCTGGATTCTGTGGATTTACAGAATATTTTTTCGGTTTTTCCTTGTTTCTTTTTATAAAATTATTTTGACTTGATATTGTGAGCTTTTCCTCATTATACTTTGTAATATTTGCATTCTATATTCAGCAATAATTCATAGTTAAAATATTTATTAAATTATTACATTTCCATGAACAACTAAAACTTATTTTGTGTAGATTTAAGATAATTGAATTTTCTATCTATAAAGTTCTGTTCACTGGTTGTCAGCTGCAAGAAACCAAACTTCTTTGTCACTTAAGTTGAGCTGTTTATCCTATATGCATAAGTGACTTACTCTTCATAAAATTATTTGTTTACCACTGGTTAAGCCCTGTAAGTATTGATACACTTAATTTAGGAAACAATGATTTCATTCCTTGAAATTGATCTTCCATGCATCCTAGGAAACCTTTCTAATATATATTTGTGTATTTGCCAAAGATCCGTACCGTTTTTGAAAATGCCCAAATTTACCGGTTACTGCATTTGCGATATGATCCAACCTGATTTGCAATTAAACCTCTAATTTTCATCAAATAACACTGTTTAAACATGGTTTAATTCCAAATTATGCTTAGCTTTATCCTCATGAAGGTAGTTAGATAATTTGTAGGAATGTTGACAATTCTGTTTTTGTTTCACAAACGTGTGAATCTTTTATTGTTAAATACAAGTAATATGTTCTTTTTACCTCATTAATTTGAATCTTCCTCTCAGTTTTTAAAGCATATTTAAGGGGAGTTCGTATCCTTATCTTTTCCGTATCTTGGTGTTAACATTTGTACCTTTCTCTCAATAACTATAGTATAGATAGAGTTCTGGGGGTTTAAATTGAAAGTTCTGTACCTGAGAGGTAAACTATCATAAGCAAAATTTTCATAATTTTGAAGAGAGAGCTGTTTAAAAGTTGTGCAACAGTATCTACCTCATCTACAGAATCAAATTTAAATATATTTGATAATTCTTGTTGTAATACCTATTCCCTTAGGTAATAGTTTTAAACGACATTTTTTAAAAAATTTGTTGTTAGTCAATTAATGGTGGAGCACATACAATAGTTTCCCTCTGATAATTTCTCCCACTTCTTTTTTACTATGAAACTATAATATAGTTTATTATATTATAATAAATTGGTTGGAAGAAAAATATATTACAAATATTTTAGAAATAGCTATTTATTTTGGAAATTGTTTTAATTTACCTTTAAAAACAATATTTTGTGAAAATATGAAATTTTTTTTTTTTTTTGTCTTCAGTCATTTGACTGATTTGATGCAGCTCTCCAAGATTCCCTATCTAGTGCTAGTCGTTTCATTTCAATATACCCTCTACATCCTACACCCCCAACAATTTGTTTTACATACTCCAAACGTGGCCTGCCTACACAGTTTTTCCCTTCTACCTGTCCTTCCAATATTAAAGCGACTATTCCAGGATGCCTTAGTATGTGGCCTATAAGTCTGTCTCTTCTTTTAACTATATTTTTCCAAATGCTTCTTTCTTCATCTATTTGCCGCAATACCTCTTCATTTGGCACTTTATCCACCCATCTGATTTTTAACATTCTCCTACAGCACCACATTTCAAAAGCTTCTAATCTTTTCTTCTCAGATACTCCGATTGTCCAAGTTTCACTTCCATATAAAGCGACACTCCAAACATACACTTTCAAAAATCTTTTCCTGACATTTAAATTAATTTTTGATGTAAACAAATTATATTAATTACTGAAGGCTCGTTTAGCTTGTGCTATCGGCATTTTATATCACTCCTGCTTCGTCCATCTTTAGTAATTTTACTTCCCAAATAACAAAATTCTTCTACCTCCATAATCTTTTCTCCTCCTATTTTCACATTCAGTGGTCCATCTTTGTTATTTCTACTACATTTCATTACTTTTGTTTTGTTCTTGTTTATTTTCATGCGATAGTTCTTGCGTAGGACTTCATCTATGCCGTTCATTGTTTCTTCTAAATCCTTTTTTGTCTCGGCTAGAATTACTATATCATCAGCAAATCGTAGCATCTTTATCTTTTCACCTTGTACTGTTACTCCGAATCTAAATTGTTCTTTAACATCATTAACTGCTAGTTCCATGTAAAGTTCCATGTAAAGTAACGGAGATAGGGAACATCCTTGTCGGACTCCCTTTCTTATTAGGGCTTCTTTCTTATGTTCTTCAATTATTATTGTTGCTGTTTGGTTCCTGTACATGTTAGCAATTGTTCTTCTATCTCTGTATTTGAACCCTAATTTTTTTAAAATGCTGAACATTTTATTCCAGTCTACGTTATCAAAAGCCTTTTCTAGGTCTATAAACGCCAAGTATGTTGGTTTGTTTTTCTTTAATCTTCCTTCTACTATTAATCTGAGGCCTAAAATTGCTTCCCTTGTCCCTATACTTTTCCTGAAACCAAATTGGTCTTCTCCTAACACTTCTTCCACTCTCCTCTCAATTCTTCTGTATAAAATTCTAGTTAAGATTTTTGATGCATGACTAGTTAAACTAATTGTTCTGTATTCTTCACATTTATCTGCCCCTGCTTTCTTTGGTATCATAACTATAACACTTTTTTTGAAGTCTGATGGAAATTCCCCATTTTCATAAATATTACACACCAGTTTGTATAATCTATCAATCGCTTCCTCACCTGCACTGCGCAGTAATTCTACAGGTATTCCGTCTATTCCAGGAGCCTTTCTGCCATTTAAATCTTTTAATGCTCTCTTAAATTCAGATCTCAGTATTGTTTCTCCCATTTCATCCTCCTCAACTTCCTCTTCTTCCTCTATAACACCATTTTCTAATTCATTTCCTCCGTATAACTCTTCAATATATTCCACCCATCTATCGACTTTACATTTCGTATTATATATTGGTGTACCATCTTTGTTTAACACATTATTACATTTTAATTTATGTACCCCAAAATTTTCCTTAACTTTCCTGTATGCTCCGTCTATTTTACCAATGTTCATTTCTCTTTCCACTTCTGAACACTTTTCTTTAATCCACTCTTCTCTCACCAGTTTGCACTTCCTGTTTATAGCATTTCTTAATTTCCGATAGTTATTTTTACTTTCTTCATCACTAGCATTCTTATATTTTCTACGTTCATCCATCAGCTGCAATATATCGTCTGAAACCCAAGGTTTTCTACCGGTTCTCTTTATTCCGCCTAAGTTTGCTTCTGCTGATTTAAGAATTTCCTTTTTAACATTCTCCCATTCTTCTTCTACATTTTCTACCTTATCTTTTTTACTCAGACCTCTTGCGATGTCCTCCTCAAAAATCTTCTTTACCTCCTCCTCCTCAAGCTTCTCTAAATTCCACCGATTCATCTGACACCTTTTCTTCAGGTTTTTATACCCCAATCTACATTTCATTATCACCAAATTATGGTCGCTATCAATGTCTGCTCCAGGGTAAGTTTTGCAGTCAACGAGTTGATTTCTAAATCTTTGCTTAACCATGATATAATCTATCTGATACCTTCCAGTATTGCCTGGCTTTTTCCAAGTGTATATTCTTCTATTATGATTTTTAAATTGGGTGTTGGCAATTACTAAATTATACTTCGTGCAAAATTCTATAAGTCGGTCCCCTCTTTCATTCCTTTTGCCTAGCCCGTATTCACCCACTATATTTCCTTCCTTGCCTTTTCCAATGCTTGCATTCCAATCTCCAACTATTATTAAATTTTCATCTCCTTTTACGTGTTTAATTGCTTCATCAATCTCTTCGTATACACACTCTACCTCATCATCATCATGGGCGCTTGTAGGCATATAGACGTTAACAATCGTTGTCGGTTTAGGTTTTGATTTTATCCTTATTACAATGATTGTATCGCTATGCGTTTTGAAATACTCCACTCTCCTCCCTATCTTCTTGTTCATCACGAAACCTACTCCTGCCTGCCCATTATTTGACGCTGAGTTAATTACTCTAAAATCACCTGACCAAAAGTCGCCTTCCTCTTCCCACCGAACCTCACTAATTCCTACTATATCCACATTTGTCCTACCCATTTCTCTTTTTAAATTTTCTAGCCTACCAACCTTTTTCAAGCTTCTAACATTCCACGCTCCGACTCGTAGAATGTTATTTTTTAATTTTCTGGTGACCCCTTCCTTAGTAGTCCCCACCCGGAGATCCGAACAGGGGACTATTTTACCAAGGAAGGCGCCTCCATTATTGCTATGTGAAAATGCAGAGAGCCACATTTTCTTGGAAAAAAAGCAGCTGTAGTTTTCCATTGCTTTCAGCTGCGCAGTACTCAGAGGACTGAGTGATGTTGATACGGCCGTTTAAGTCGTCCTGACTCACGCCCCTAACAACTACTGAAAGAGTTGCTGCCCCCTTTCAGGAATCATTCCTTAGTCTGGCTCTCAACAGATACCTCTCCGATATGGTTGCACCTTCGGTCCAGCTACTCTGTATCCCTGAGCACTCAAGCCCCCTCACCAACGGCAAGTTCTCATGATTCATAGAGGAGGAAAATATGAAAATCTTTAGAAATTATGAAATCATTATTCAGGAAAATCATCCGTTAACTGTTTGAATGTGGGATATTTTATAAAATTCATGAAAGCATGACAGTACCCATTTTAAACTTGACTGTAAATCTTCATATTTTTTACTGCTAAGTGGTCTTGGAACAGTGCTGATAAGAAGTAATTTTTCAGGCCATGATGTTGGAAGTCTTCTTGAAAAGATGTTTTATAGTATAGAGTTTCTAAATCTGTAGATCTTAACTGAATGTGAACAGCTTCACTAGAGAATTTTTTGGTAGCTCTTACTTTTTCATTGTTAGTTATGTTTTCTTTTTTTCCTGCTAATTAACGGAGCATTGAAGTTATCGAACAAAGCTTTGAAATTTTTCATATTGTTTAACGTCACGTATACTTTAACAAGCTCTTTGAATCTACATTTTCGTACAAATTGTTGCCAATCCCAAGGAATCATCGTAGTGGATTAGTGCAATTTTTTTTTAGCTTATCCAATCACCAAATGGATACCATCAACCTTCATGTGCATATTGCTTTTCAATAGAAATTTAGGCTCATAGTTTCTAAGTTTGGCAACGACTGCAGAAGCCATGCACAGATTGCAACCTTAATAAAATTACGATTTTGTTCACCACAATTGTCAAATCATATAGCGAGTTCTTTAGTGTTATTATTTACATTTTCTAGAGCCCACTTGATAATTCAAGAGGTAATTTCACAAGCCCCACGACCACTTATTGTTTCATCCATCAATCATCCCACATTGCACATTCAAAATAGGCAGATGAATGTCCACAACTTTCTTAGGTAAAAAGCCTGCGAGTTTGTTTTTTGCTGGTGTGTTGGGAGACATTTCTGCAAATCTACCATAATGCAAACTGAATTGGAGCTGCTATTTTGTGATAGAGTCATATCCTCCCTTTTAAGTTAATAACTTTTTTTAGCTTTTACCAGATGTAATTCATAATATTTTTGTAAGCACTCTTTTGAGGTAGAGGAACCCCATTTATGGCCGCCGAAGCTGTGTCGGACGCACTAACAGTTCCACAAGCTGTTACAAAAAATGTGTATATGTTCCTGTACGCTACCAATTAAATCTCCACCTATGGCGACCCCACCTCCTGGGAAACCGCTAATAAAGCATTACTTCAGGAAGGGGATAAGCGCCCACACACACATTAGGTCTCCACAAGCAAACATCATCCATACCAGACCACTGCACGCACACACTGCACATCACAAATATCTAAAGGAGGAAAACATCCAGAAAAAATAAAACACCTGATGGGTACTAAGACTTACCACACACATTTCTACAATCAAGCCAACACAAGACAAGCGCACACCACTCATGAAGACATGGCCGCAAGACAAAACTTATCCACCAAAGTACATTCAAAAGTTAATTAAATTTCCACAATCTCACCCAGAGTACACAAAACATGCACTCACCATCTAACACACACAATTCAACTACTTACTAACTTATTACTTACCCACATGACCGTCAGCCATAATCACTAAAAACATGAGCAACGCCATCAGGCACCGGGAACAGAGTGTCCACAGCCTCACTGCACCAAAGTGATACCCCTTGTAATATAAGAGGGCCCCCTAAGGCACTCAGCCGCAGACCTGTCTAATCTGGCACTCTCTGACACCTCATTCCCTTGCAGGCCACGCCAATGCCTGCTGTCTCCTACAAGTTGCACATTTGAATTTTATTATTTTTAAAATCAAAAAAGTATTGCAAAGTTGAGTTTCGCCAGGTTTGAGACATTGATGATACAACTTTTAAAGGAACTTTTAGAACATTATTAGCCACAAATTGCCTCTTGAAATCGTTATTTTCTTCTTGCCAAAAACTTCCAAATATCTCATTTTTCCTAAATCAGAAACTTTTTCTGTTTACCTGAAGGTAAGCAGGGTGGTTTAATATTTTTTTCCTGTAATAGAGTCATATTCTTTACCAGATAACTTTTTCTTCTTCCACAAATTGCATTTCCAATTTTCTGGATTCCATTTATGTATTTAGGTTAATTTTTTACAGATATGATTATGGCAATTTCTTCACGTTATTCCTCTCGTACAACATATTACTTTTTCACATTTTCTAGATCAATTTCTGAATCGTCAGAAATACTAGAAATATCATCGTTAAACGTATATTCAGGATCTTTATTAGTCATAACTATTATCTATCAGGAATCTTAATCAGAATGTCGTCTGCTACGCTCTGAAAAACAAAACAGTTTAAAACTGGCATTAAAACAGATTACAAATAATATTAAAGTAAAATTCTTACTGTAAAATATATAATTAATATGTAACTCACAACATACACTCTAACAAACTTACTCAGAAACAGTATGAATGATAAATTTTGTTCAGTTTAAGATAACTTGCAGCATTGAATGCTATATTCAAAGCACGCTATAAATTTCAGTTCAACATATGTTTATAAAAAAAAGGTTGTACCGTTAAGTATATTATGTTAAATACAATACTTATTACAAAGTCTGAAAATTGATATGAAGTTTAAAATTATTCTGTATTTAAAATTTTATCTGCTTGCAAATATACATTTCAGTACAATATTTTCATTCATGGCTGTTATGAAACTTATTTAAAAGTTAGGTTTTATTCAGTTCTTATTATATTATAGAAAATCTTAATTAAATAACCTTTGACTTACCAGTGCATTTGATAATGCTAGATTCACTATTCTACAACTTCTATCACACTTCAGCTCACTGCCTTTGAGCTTTAGCATTTTACAAACAAATATTTTACAAAGGCTGATTTCACAAAAAACAGTTTACTAAGCCATAAAGCGAAAGCATGGCTGCCAATACAGCAAATACTGGCTGCCAAGAGGTAATGTATTCTATATGAACTTAACAATATTCAGTTCAAAATGCTGAGAGGTAAACTATTGTAATGTCAGTTACAACAGGTTACTTAACTGCTTTTTGTTCACTTACGATACTTTCACATGACCTATCTCTAAGAGTTGAATAGCTGCAAATCCTATATTTTACCACCAAACAATATCAACTTTATGTAAATAGATTCAACAAAAACCTGAAAATCATGAAATTTGCATTTACGATAGTTTTTTACCTTTCAGGTACAGAGTTTTAAATTAAACATCATTCCTTTTGACGTATTTTGTGCATAGAAAATTTTCATACAAGGTTAAATGTATTTTTTGCAGGCAAAATTCTAGGACAACATTTGGATGTAAAAAAGTTAAAATAATTTTTTTTTCTCTGCTAATATTAAATATTTTTAAATATGTACAAACAAAAATCTAGGTTGGTGTGATGGGTCATTAAAATTTCATTACTCTATCTTTAATGGAAGCTGAGAAAAAGGTACCCAAATTTGCAAAAATTACATTTTGAGAAAAATACGATTAAAAATAAAACGAAGTAAAATCATCTGTAATTAAACTACATACTTTTTTCTGTATTGACCAGCACTATAGGATGGGTTATATGGGTTTTCTTGAATCTTAAATACCATTTCCAGTCTTTTCCTGGCAAGAATTTTTTTTGACAAACCATTTTGTCATGATCTCCAATAGCATTTTTAGCCTTACGAATCTGTTTCAAGTTCATTTTTTTCAATGCAATTAGTGTGTTTTTGCCAGGATTCAACATCATTTCTTCCAAAAAGGAAATTTCAGCAAAATGTCCATCATTGTATCCAATTACAGCCTTTTAGATATTGAATTGCAGTGGCAATTTCAATAAATGTTCTTTTTGGCACAATGGTCCATATGAGGTTGTTTAGGCTCTCATTAGGATTTTGCATTTTCCCTTTGTACATTTTTCTAACAATTCAGCCTTGGTTAAATCTTGAAAAATATTGTGCAATTCACTCACAAATGTCGTTTATATGTTTCACCAGTTATACAAGCCAAATTATACTTGCACCACGTAGTGTCCGAAACTGTACAAAGGTGATGAAGAGGCTCTTCATTATTTGATGATACACAGTAATATGCAGCCCAATTTGCTTTTCTCATGTCTGATAAACTTTCACTGTTTCTTCTGAGGCCTAACCCATAAAATGTTTGAAAGTCTCTGATTAACTTCATCGGTCAGTCTATTTTTGTCTCCTGTAGTTTTGCCATCAGAAAACCTTTTTTTTATCCTGGAAACCCTTTGTGTCACTATCTTGGAAGGCCAAGATAATTGGCTTTACAATTGTCTAAATGCATATTAGTCAATCTTTGAGGACATTTACAAAAATTAGACATTATTGAAACATCTAAAACCTTGCCAGTATCAATGGATTTAGAGAAGCATGACCTCCTCTTTGCCAGGAGCCATCTACCACAACAAAAAAGATCTCTACTCTCAACTCTAGAAACAACTTCCTCCACAGCATAACATACACAATTTGAATTATTTTTTTATATGAAGACGTGTTAGTAGTTTTACCACAAATAATATTAATGGTGATATAATTACCTCTAAATTTTTATGAATTTTTGAAAATTAATTTTTTTTTAAATTCAAATTTTGGCTTCAAATAACTAATAGGGCTAGTGATAAAAAATTTCAAATTTGCACAACTTACAGTGTTTTTGTAGATGTTTATGGCAAATAAAATAGTCTCTTGTGTATTATACTAATAAAAAAGTTATAACCTCTCAAAAATCATGAAAATCCTGCTAAAAGTGATACCATTTTGACTCACCAAATAAGTGCTGAATGGGGTTTCTTGTCTTCTTGGCACTGTAATGTTTTTGTACTTATTACTATAGTAGAAATAGACTTGTTTGAACCATTCAACTGCAGTGTTCATGTGATAACAGAAGTGATAACTGAAGTTGTTTCCAGACGTCAGGAAAATTCATATTGAAACATGCTCATATATGCTTATTGCATGTGTCCTGGTAAAAAGAATTGTGTTAGTACGCATGTTGATGGTGTCAAAGAGCATAAGCAAAAGCGCAGCCTTGTTCTGATAAACTTAAGTTAATTGTGTATGCCAGCTTTAAAAGTAAAAACCCTGAGGAAAAAATTGGAAGATCAAAGTTTTGGAAACACCGTCCAAAATGGTGTGTCTTCGCCGGTGCAAAGACTATTAAACAGTTGGATACTAAACATTGATGAAATGTATTCATTTTGTAATCACAAACTGAAAAACATCAATTATTTTTTTATTAAACCAGATGAGATAGCTAAGATTTCAGAAACTCTTAAAAACCATTTTGACTGCTGTGAAAGAGTTCTTGGTACTAGAAGCTACCACAAGTATGTTACTGTGTCAGAAGGCATTTAAGGTGTTATTTTACTTCAGAACCCAAGGACTATGAAGACCATCCTGTGTCAAGTATTGTACGACTTTCACACAAGGAAAAAGACTATTGCTTGTGTATGACGATCAGTGGTGGATAGGAGAAGTGATAGATATTAGCCTTGAAAATGACGATGTGCAGGTTCATTTTTTCACCCAGCTAGACCACATACATCATTTCAGAAGTCTCAACAAGACAGTGTGGGTACCGTTCTGCAAAGTTTTGAGAAAGTTGACATCACTTGAACCAACTACAGTGCTCACACAATTCAAGAGAATTATCAGAAGAGATATCACAGCTGTTGGTTAACCACAATAAATAATAAACTTTTATTGCTACAAAAACAGGTTATTTCATTGAAGAATAATTAAAATTTTGCTACAGTTTATTTTTTCTTTGGTAGTGTTTACAAAAATAAACCAATATAAGAATAAAAATGAATTCTTGAAAAAAGATGTAGGCTATTCATTGAAATCTCAGTTTGGGTAAGTTTTACAAACATTTTTAAATCAAAATTGTATTAGGTTACTGGTGCAGGTTAAATTATTAAATTACGAGCTTTCATTAATAATTTAAATAAACTATTTTAAAAATTTCGAAAATGTCAACTTCTACAACATTAGGGGCTAATAGTAAAAAAATGTAAAGTGCAAAGAAGACAAGAAACCTCCTTGGAGCACTTATTTAGTGAGTCAAAATGGTATTGTTTTAAACAGGTTTTTCATGAGTTTTGAGAGGTTATAACTTTTTTATTAGTACAATATACAAGAAACGTTTTTATTTGCCATAAACATCTATAAAATCACTGTAAGTTGTGCTAATTTGAGTTTATCACCAGCCCCATTAGAGTTATTGGAAGTTTTAAAAAAAATTAGTTTTCAAAAATTCATAAAAATTTTGAGGTAAGTGTATCACCATTAATATTATTTATGGTAGCACTACTAACATATACTTACATATAAAAAAATAATTCAAACTGTTTATGCTTTCCCTGCCTCTTAAAAAAATTACCAAAGTGAAATTTACCAGTTTTTCATGTTCAACTATATTGGTAATTTTCTCATAGAAAGAAGAGAGATAGGTAAATAAACCACGGGACTAATAATTTGTTCCAAAAACCCTTAAAATCACAAAAGTAGGTGGGTGCACTGTAACAAAAATGGCTGCCACATGTAAACTGCTTAAATAAGAAATTAAATAAAAGTAGTTTCAAGGTCCTGAAAAATATAGGAAACAAGTGGGTAAGTTTCAATTTGTTTTGAATTGGTCAAGCAATCAGAATATGTTTTTTGGGAAACTTCAAGTGGATTGATCCTTTGGCTAACAAAATCAAAAGAAATCCTGAATTTTTTGAATCATATTTATTGTGTACCTTAATATTTGTTATAATTTTTATTTATGCCTGCTGGATTGTGAATTATTTTATAGTTACTTTTTATATCCAGAATCTTCATGTATCTCTTATAACATTACTTCATTTTATATTTTTAATAACTAATGTGGACATCACGAGTATCTTTTATTGTGTGCTTTTTGTTGTTTGGTTTTAATATTTTTTATATGTCTCTTTCTAACCAAATTAACTATAAATCTGATTCTTATGGATGGTTAACTATCTGTTTGTCTCAACAAAATTCTGCTACACATTTCTTTTCTATCCTATTCATTTTAAAGTTTCTTCATTTCAAATTTTACTTATGTACATCATTTTCAACATCTTTCTGATGTTTAACATTGTATTTCAAAGGTCTATCTTTTCCTTTCTTTTGGCCATTTAATATGTGGTCATTGATAGCTTTGACAGTATACTTTGTTATCTACATTATTTTGTCCATTCTTTTTAATTTTATCAGCTAAATAACAGAAATTTTCCATTTCCATTCTCCATTATTCTGGTATATTGTGTTCCTTTATGTTAATACTAATTCTTCATTATCCTACTGTTTGTTACATTTTATTGCCTTAGTTTTAGTATTATTTATTGTCAAAGAGAATTTCTCTCTTGACAATAAATGTATGTCATTAAGAATTTCTTCTGACTGTTTGTATCAGGTGGGTAAATTCATTACTTACACTGAAAAAACACCATTTGGAAATTATATTTTTGTAATAGAAAATGACTTGTTTATCATGTTTTTATTAAGTTTTCTAGTTGATTAAAACTGAAGCCATTGTTATCTTCATGGAATGCTAGTTAAGAATATGTGGTAGATAGATGTCAATAGGATTTATATTGAGGTGATATCAATATTTATAAATGATGCCATTTATGGGATCTTTATGAAATTAATTTCTTGGTAAAGTTAGAGATGCCCCCTTTATTTTTTAACTTACCGTGATCTATCGCCCACACAGATGATAGATCTACACTAGATGCCTAAGGATTTAACAAATGTTGACAACACTTGTCATGTGTTGTCAAAGATTTGACATGAGTATACATGTATTATGTAAATTATCACAATTTGGGTTTTAATTTATTGAGTGATAAAATAATTTATAAATTTTGTGCAAAATGTAAAATACTATCTGCCCACTCTTGTTGATCCATTTTCAGTCTAAAATGTTGCTATCAATTTATAAAATTTTTCTTGTTAAACTGGATAGAAGTTGATTATGCCAATTTCTTACCAAGAATACACAGTTACTTTAAAATAACAAATCTGAATGTGATTTCGTAGCAAGAAAGTTAACAGCTGATATCAATCTCTCACTCACTCATTCGCTTACAAATACACATCCATACATTCATACACAAAACTGAATTATGTTTGCCTCTGAAAATCATGATTTGTAGATGAACAAATATTATTTCTTTTATATAATGTACATACAGATGGCATGAAGACTGTATTCCTGTTTGTACCTCCTATTAAAGGATGTACACTCCCTCCCAGTTTTTTGTTCAAAATTCCTTTTTGACCAAAAAATTATGTCTACAATGTGATGGGTTCAAATCATAGGAATCAACAATTTAGATTGTACTAATATGATGAATACTATTAATCAGTCCAGTAGTTTTCAGATTTTGAATTTCCTTTTTTGGGGGTGCTTGGCAAATTTTCTGATTTTTGAATGGTCCCAAAGTCAAGATAGTATAATTTATCAAATTCAGTAGGGTGGTTTAGATATGATGTTCTCAGATAGACGTTCGTCTTATGTAGATGTTTCGTCATTTTATGTAGGATTAATAGAACCTTTTCGGTAAGTGGTACTGAAAAGGTACCACTTACCTTTTTTCAAAACTATAAAAATACTTTCTTTTTTTTCAAAACTATAAAAATTTTTACGTTTATATAAGAATGACCAAATAACTTTTTTTAATAATTATACATAACCTACACTCGCTAACCTCATCCAACGTTAATTAGACGAGGTCATTGGGTTATTCTAATAAAAAGTATGTTTCGGAAGTTAATTTGGTTGTTACAAAAATTTGGGTTATTTGGTTACTTTTTGAAAAAAAAAGAAAAAAGTGGTACCCATCTACTGAAAAAGGAACCAGTAAATCTAACAAGATTTAGTAGTTTTAAAAATAAAGTTAGAAAAGTTAGAATGATATTGACAGTTGGGCTATGACTAATTATTTACCTGAATTATTTACCATGCATACCTGAAAACAAGTAATAGTCTAGTAAATCTATAATGCCTGTAGTGTTGGACATGTAAATTTTGTTGTCAGTTTAATAAATAGTATGTGTATGATCATATATTTGCCATGAGCATAATCAATATGCTCTTTGTGTTTCCCTATAAGCAGCATTATCATGCTGTTATTAAAAACTTAGTGTGGGATATGTTACCATAAAATTACTTATGAGCATAACTTGTTAGAATTGTTGTGTTTTTATAATCCTTATGATTTGTTTATTATTCTTCAGTTAGTTCTGTTGTAATTGCTAGTTATTTTCGTTATTATTCTTTTCCTTGATTTATGTAAGCACATATTTTTCCATCTTGATACTGAAAAAATAGGAACACAGACCTTTATCCAGGGGTTTATTAATTTTAATCCATACACTACATACCTTGTAAGGCAACAGTGTCCCTGTTACATTATGACCATCAATACTATTCTTATATTAATATTTCATATTATACTTTTTTTTGCTTAAAAAGGTAATCGTGTAGAAGCAAACGTTTTATCTTATAAATCACCTGGTCTTGAGGGTTGATTTCCTGGCTAGGATGTTTATCTTTATTACACATTATTTAATTCACCTGACGTTAAAATAAATATACATATATGTCCAAGAAAATTCAACAAAAAAATTGAAAGGACAAATTTCTTGTGGCCATCTTAATATCTTTGAAGTGTTTTTTTTTTCTAACTGTTATTATGTGAATTCTGGATTACTTTTTTTTGGAAGTTGTTTTAATTTAGCCCTACAACAAAGTTAATTCTGTGTAATAGTAATACCATAACTACGATTTGGACTTAATTTTGGATCCTGTTTTATTAATTTGTTGTTTAGTGGTTAAATACCACTAAATCTTATCTTCTTATCCTCTTATTAGGTTATTCTCTTTGTTGTTATCAGTTTGTTTTCTTTGTATGTTTAACAATTTTATATTATGTTTGTATGTAAAGCGTGAAATGTTTAAATTGATTAGTACAGTTTTTGCTCTGTTAATTTTATGAATTTGTATTCTGGCTGAAAGTATTCATTGGAACAGGATTATTATAGTTGTCTTTTACAATTTTGGGCAGTAGGCTAATTATATGTATCTTCAAATCTTTTAAAGTCATTTAATTATTTTATTATTTTATTTTTTTAATTTCTATATTACTACTGCTTGAGGCATTCTATACACAGATGGAACCATCATACTGTAAAGAATGTTGAAAACCTTTTTTTTAATTGACCTCTGTGAATCAGATCTAATGGTGATATATGCCGTCATTAATTGATGATATATCCTGTCAATGTGTATTGTAAAATTTTAGTTTTAATGAATTGAGTCTACATTATGAAACTATTTTCTTATGATTATGCACAACTGTAATGCTTTAGAGTAAAATTATCATTTGATAGGACATTAACAAGCATTATCATTTCTAGGTAGGTAGATAAATCTATTCAATACAGATAATATACTTCAAAAAGTAACTGTAATTGCACCTATTTTCTAATTATATTTGTTTCTCGTATGAACCAAACTATTGTTCATATTATCTGTTACTAAGCCATGGAAGGAGAAAAATCTGGTGTATGTATTTCGAGGAAACATCAAACGTTTTTATTTTTGTAGAATTGCTTTATTTAATAACCTGTTCACATTAATCTTGAAATGAGATATGGTATACCATATAATATGCACCTTGCAGGCGGCTGTTTAGTCAACTAAGTTGACTATATGTGGAGAAAATGTACAAGTGGTCTAACATGTTTTAATTTTTTTTTTTTTGCGAGATTAATTCATTCCTCATTTTAACAACTTGATTAGTGAATTAATAGAATGTTTTTTATGCCCTCCCAAATTCAGAAATTATTAACAACCATGAAAAGCCTGTAAGAAAGGCTACAAAACATAAGTAATTATACTATTATTGAAGTTGTTATAACTTTTCTGTGGAAATTTTTTTTATGTTGATGTAGCATAGGCTACAAAAGAATTAGTTGGATATTCTAAGCGTACATAAATGGTCACTTCTTTAACAAAGAATTACGTACTTATAAGGAAGGAATTTCTGCTTAATTGATTCCAAAATACCATGGTGTACTGTTGAACTCCTAAAGAAGATTACTTACTTCCTTACAATGCTTTACCAGTTACGTCTAATTGAAAAGGGTTAAACGTGTTCCTTAATTAATATGTTTTTCATTACCGAGTGTACTATTTCCCTGTACTTGTGGTTTGATTATTAAATTTATAATAGCATTCTTTTAATTTTCTTTATAAATTTTATTACTTTTTTAGTTAGTGTTTTATTACCATCTTCCTTTTTGAGTATAACTTCCTAAAGTTTATGTAAGTAGTACTTGTCTCAGAGAAATGAGAAATGAATATTCTTGATAAAATATTATTTAATAAAAAATCTACTCAGTAATTTAATAGTGCAATATATGCTATTTATGAAAAATTTACCCAAAATTTAATTTTTAAAAAGACATCTTGTAGGTTTCTGGTCAGTTATTACTGCACAAGTTACATTTTGCATATTATTTGATAAAAAGTGGAATAGGAATGCTCATGTTTATATGTTGGTTTTTAGTTTTTTTGGTGTAGTAGGTCACTCCATTATATTTTGTACTTAAGGTAACCCCCACAAGAAGAGGTTGCATGATATTAGACAGGGAATCTTGGAGGACAAAAAATGTTATCATTTCTTGAAACTATATCGTCAAACAATTGATTTTCAATTGCCATGGGTGTACATCCTGTTGTGATGTTAAAGTCTTATTAAAACCAGCCATTTGTGGAAATCTGTCGTTTTTCATCAACAAAAGTTTCCAGCATTTCAACATTCTGAAAAACAGTAATAGTAGAAACGAATTCATGTTCATTTACCTTTTAAAGCATTCATGCACATAATTTCATTAGGTGATCATTGGGTTTAACTTTTTGGACAATTTGCAACTTGTATTGATGGTAGAGTTTATCCAGTGAAAATAACATTTGAACAATACATCTGTATTCATACTACCTGATGACGAATTGAATGAGATTTATTTTTTGTAACTACAGCTCATACTCAATTTTTGTATAATGCCTCAATTGGAAAAGCAGATGTAACACAACTCCAATTCTTCATAATAACTAAATGCTGATGTAGTGGCTACTCATTTATATAAGTTACTCATTCTTTTCAAATTTTCCTGTTTGAGAAGTCCTGAACTAAGAGGAGTACACACTATTCAGTAACTTATTAATTACTTTCAGTTAGTAAAACCTTTTATCTTTGATAGTGCTCAGTTTGACAACAATTCTTTCTAATGATTTTTCCTTTAATTCATTATAGTTTCTACAGTCCATTTCTTTCAAAATTTGTAAATATAGACTACGTTGGTTTCCCCCTAATGCTCGTCCCTTCTACATAGCCTTCCATTATTAGTTTTTCTATGCTGTCATGCACCAGTATATGTCCAATTAATTCATATTTCTTTCCTCACAAGAAGTACCCACCTTTAAGCATCCTTATTAAGTAATTTTATTAGGTAGCACTGTAATTTAAGAATTTATATATCTTCTTATTTCTTTTTTACCTATTTTGCATGTCTCAGTTCTCATATGTAGCTGTATTCTTTTGAGGTGGAGGAACCCCATTTATGGGCGCTGAAGCAGTGTCGGTCTCGCTAACAGGTTCCACAAGCTGTTACAGAAAATGTGTATGTATTCCTGCACACTACCGACTAAACCTCCACCTCTGGCATTAAATAAATGGTGATTAATAAAGCATTACTTCAGGAGAGGGATACGCACCCACACTCCCATTTGGTCTCCACAAGCAAACATCATCCATACCAGACCACTACACGCACGCACTGCACACTACAAATACCTAAAGAGGAAAACATTCAGAACGCCTAACAGGTACTAAGATGTACCACCCACATTTATACAATTAAGCCAACACAAGACAAGCGCACAACAATTATTAAGACATGGCCACAAGACATAACTTATCCACGAAAGTACACTCAAAAGTTAATTAAATTTCCACAATCTCACCCAGATTACACAAAACATACACCTACCATCTAACGCACACACAACTCAATTACTTACCAACTTTACACTTACCCACACAACCATCAGCCATAATCATTAAAATCATGAGCAACGCCCTCAGACCAGGAGCAAAGTGTCCACGGCCTCACTGCACCAAAGCGACCTTCCTCATGCTCGTGAGGGCCCCCAAGGCACTCAGACGTAGGCCTGTCCCGCCCGGCACTCTCTGACGCCTCATTCCCTTGCGCCAATGCTCGCCGTCTCCTATGGGTTTTTTCTGTTTTACTAAGTTCTTCTAAAACTTTTCTATTATAATAAGCAATAATAGTCCACTGCTTCACACCCTGAAGCATTATCTGCTGAAAATCCTCAGCACCTGCTGAATGTGTCCACCCGACCCAGGGCATCCAGCATGCACCTCCATTCATCCTGGAACCTCCTACAACAGAAAAAGACATTGTATGGAGTTTCCTCCACATTGCCGGACAGCGGTCTGAATGGTCAAGAGCAAACCTAAACAGATATGATCTGTAACCACCATGATGTAGCTGTACTCTAGAAATAAGTGTCTAATAATTTCTTCCTAGTTTTCAGTGAGATTGTTAGTAATTTGTTTTACCCCATTTACTTTGCAAATTGTCTCTGCTTCAGCTATTACTGTAAGCAGCTGTCTAATGGAAAACAATCAATCTGTCTTGATTGTTTTTAAACAATTAGCATCTCCCTCATTACTTCACTTTTAGATGGCCAGCCCTTCAGTAATATTTTTGATTAATGTTGGGTTTTTCTACTTAATAAATTATTTTTATGTACATTTATAATGCTCAAAAGTATTATAAGTAAATCAACTTATAAAGATATTGCCATGCTGATCAACAGTTATAAATTGTTTTTTCATTAATATAAATTGTAAGTAAAATTGAATTTTTTTATAATATCTTCTTACATTGTTGATCAAGTGACTGTGACCACAAGTTTTTAATAACATAGAATTTGTATAAAAAAGTAGCACCATTTTTCTACTTCACAACCTTGTGTTTTTCATGTGCGTACTGCTCCTTGGGTCCGCAAAATTTTGCTTGTAATTCACTTGAAAATATTGGAGCACAGTTATCTCTCTTCAGTGTGAAAATTTATTTGTGGAAAGAAAAATTCTTTGCTCATGTAGGAATTTAACAGCTATTTTCTTTTTTTTTCTTGAATAAATATAAAATAGTACCCACTAGTATTTCAATTGTATGTTATTTAACAACAGTTTATACATGTGTTAATTGAATATTGTTATTTGTAATTAATAATCATATTAATTATTTACTTTTGTAAATTATATGTAACAGTAAATTAATTATGAAATGAAGTTCTGTAAAACTTATCCAGATTGAAACAGTTTAATCCACTGGCTTGGTCTAGTGGTGAACACATCTTCTCAAATCAGCTAATTTGGAAGTTAAGAGTTCCAGCGTTCAAATCCTAGTAAAGGCCGTTATTTTTACACGAATTTGAATACTAGATCGTGGATACCAGTGTTCTTTGGTGGTTGGGTTTCAATTAACCACACATCTCAGGAATGGTCGAACTGAGACTGTACAAGACTACACTTCATTTACACTCTTTCATATCATCCTCATTCAGCCTCTGAAGTAATATTTTAACAGTAATTCCCTGAGGCTAAACAGGGAAAAAAAGAAAGATTGAAACAGTTAATACCGTTTGATGCTTTGAGGAATTTTTCATACATACACAAACATATAGTCATAGTAAATGTATAATATTACTAGGAAGTAAGAAAATACTTACTGAACAGTTAAAACATTTATGTATATAATCCTTTTTCTTTTATCGTATTTGGCTTAATTGATTTCTGATACATTAAACTAGATAATATGTTTTGTATTAAATCTCCCAAGTAGACTTAAGCTGTAATACTCTCTTCACTATAGTGAAGAGAGTATTACAGCTTACATGCTTATTACATGCTGTCAGAATATTTTAGTGGGCTTGCTTTGAATTTAAACAGTCTTTATAGTCCCTGAATGTTTTGTTTTTATCTTTTACATGAAACATTGTTCTGTTTTAGTTGTAATGATACTTTCACATTATTGTTCCTTTTTTTCACCATTCTTGGTCTTTACTAAAATGATAAATAAAGCCTAAGAACTTGTAACAAGAAGTAAAATCTGGAATGTAAGATGCATTTTTGTTGTTAAACATTTATTATCATTGTTATAAGGAAATTATTAAAAATAATTTTGAATTTTAATAAGGTTGGTTTTAGAATTGTGATTGATTATTTACAGTATTAAATAAGAATATTTAATTTTTTTTTTGTTTTCAACATTGTAATTGTATGATAGTCATCTCCCCAAATTAAAGCTTATTTCTTTTAGATTATGTGATATCAGAGATCTTATCAGTCAATAAATTATGATGCGCTGTATCTAAAAATATATGTGTTAGTATCTTGAATAATTTTTATTATGTGTGAAATAGGGGTTTTTTTAAATTTTAGCCTAGAAATGGCATATTATAATAAAAAAAAGAAGTTTTTAAGATTTAGAAAGATATAAGTAGTAAATTTCAGAGAGCACCTTACTCTCCATTTATTTTTTAGTTGATTAAAAGGAAAAATGTATTCATAAAGTAAGCAGAGGAAGAAAACTAATATTTTTATTTATTGTACGCTAGTGAAAATGAAAGTTATTAAGCTGTGTTTTTAATTTAGTTTTGTTGCATATACGACTTACAAATTGAATTTCTGTGATGTTAGTGGTAATTAATTAAAACATTTTATTATAAGTTTTTTAATAAAGAAATTATTTTAATTATTAATATGATTTTGAAATGTTGAGGTTAACTCGTTATGAATTTTGCCCAGTCTTGCCAAGAATCAAACCTAGGACTTTAAATGTAGCAGGCAAGCACGTTACTTTATGTGTCACTGTGATTCAATTTTTTGCACGATAATAGACAGGGAATCTTAAAGGGTAAAAAATGTTATCATTTCTTGAAACTATATCGTCAAACAATTGATTTTCATCGCAACATTCTGTTGTGATGGTAAACTCATATTAAAACCAGCATTTGTGGAAATCTGTAGTTTTTTACCAACAAACGTTTCCAGCATTTCGACATACTGAAAAACAGTAATAGTAGAAATGAATTCATGTTCATTTACTTTTTAAAGCATTTATGCACATAATTTCATTAGGTTTAACTTTCTGGACAATCTGCAACTTGTATCGATGGTAGACTCAATATTGTGTTTAAAAAGTGGATTTTTTATTTTATTTCAATTAATGAATTTTCTTAGACTCCCAAAAGATTGTGTTCAAAAGGTACGTTAAATATAATTTCATTTATATTGTCAGTTCTGTGAATGTTTGTCAATCCTATTAGGTCCGTACTGAAAATGCTGGTATCTATCTGTAGAGCCAATATAACCTTGGTGGTAGATGGGCTGCTTTTGTACAAACCCTAGGATGTGTCTAGCCGACTAACTAATATATCGTTTGCGTTAAGCCAGTCCCCCTAATTATTAAATATACTGTATATTTTTTGAAGATGATCGTGTAAAGAAATTATTTTGTCTCTTGTCCAGCTATTTTTCCTGATAAATTCTCTATTCTGTTTCTAAACTTAGATTGGGTAAATTTGCCAGTTTCTAATACTGTAATTATTTTTGCTAAAAAAAATTAAATAAATAAATAAATTTTACTGTATTATTTATATGTAAATAGTACATTATTTATGCAATTTGTTATTGGCACGATTCAGGATTTGTATGAGTACAGGTGTATATGTGTAATATATTTTATGTTATTAACACAATTGATATCACACAACACAACACAATTGATGTATAACTTAAGATTTGTTTGAAATTTCATTAGTATCAAGATCTGTTTTTTTTTCTACTTCTTAATTTTTATTAGGGGATCCTTTAACACTTAATTTACAATAAAAATTTGTAATAAGCGTATTTTATTTCATTTCTTTTAAAATGTGTTTTGACAGTATATTTTCTTTAAACAACTGTGAAATAAAAGTTTTGTGTGGTCGTTTTGTTTGATATTGTACATGCATCTACTTTCATCGGGAATTTTTCATTCTGGAAATAATTCCTACTTTGTAATTAACAAAATTTGTTTTACTTTCTTTGCTACGGTATAATACCCACAAGGGGAAAGAATGATAATTGTGCCAAAATTCAACTTTTCTTTTTTTAGTGTTTTGAAGGGGTTTGTAAAGTTTGAGAATTGCAAAAGGGATAAATTCTGTTGGTGAGTGTTGTGTGTTGGCTAATAAATTCATATCAGCTGCAAACAAAAACCATAACAAAATGCATGAATCATTTCTCGGTTAAAAAAAAAAAAACACTTATCTGTCCTCTCCCACACATACAACCTCGCCTTCTGCTGCTCAGTGTATGTACGTAATATTCTGTTCTTTTCATAAAAGAATGAGCTTTCTATTAATTGTTATGTCAAAGAATCAAGAAATGTTACTGTAAGTATGAACCGCAGCGGTAACATCATCTTTCACATCATATTTGAATTTGGTAGCTGATCCCAGCATCAGTGAAAACTGCCTTTGGATTAATCTGCTCTTTTCTGTCATAAACAATTTTTCAAAATAGTTAAACTTTGTAATTGATGACTATCTTTACTCGACTAAATGATTTCTTGATACTTTGATATTGAGCTACATATTCATTTTGGTTGATAACAGACCGGCCGTCTAGTAAACATTACCTTACAGAGAAAGTATTTGCTGCGTTTTGTACCTTAAACACATAGGTTGTAAAGATCGAATAAGAAACATGTACACAATTATGAATGTACAGTTTTATTGTTATGAGGGGGGTTAATCGATTCAACAGTCTTGTAAATGAACATCATAAAAGTAACATTAAAAAAAAAAATTGTGCATTGGGCAATATACAATTTTTTTTATAGAATCCATCCTTGTATTTTATGTAGATCATTTTTTGGACAAATTTTCCTTTACATTATATTCTGTTCAAAAATTTGAATCTGGTGAGTGAATTACAGGTAACTTTGGTTTATTTACAATGAGTTGGAATAATATGTTCGGAGATTTTTATAAAAGCAATACAATTATGTAAATAGTTGTACTTTTTTTTTTCTTTTCTTTATTGAAATTGATGTCTAACAGTACCTGATAGTACAAATTAAGTAGTGAGTACATAAGACTGTTTGCTTTTGTAAGTTAATGATGTACCTTCAATAATTGTTACTAATAAAATAGGTAACAACAAATTAACCTTTAATTGTAGTCTGCTTTAACAATTCACCATCTACGTGAAGTAATATATGACAGAATGGAAGGAATTATAGTTGGACCCGGTTTATATTATATTTTGAATTTATTGGCAAATTTTTAGCCGTACGGGAAAGGTTTTAGAGATGTTGAAAGTTTATTAATTATTAGTATTAATACATTGTATTTACCGATTTTAATATATTTTTGTTTTACAGGCAATCCTCAAGTCATTAAAGTACAAACACAAGGGAAGCAAATGGTGGTAGCAGGGAACAAGACGGCTGGTAATGTTAGAGCAATTATTAAATCAACAAATTCTGATGGCAGTCAGCAGGTACAATTAAACATTTTTTTTTTGTTAATTTTTCTTTTTACTTTTAAAATGCAATAACAGTTTATTTCATATTGTGCGTATCAAGTTTATTTTCTTAAATGTGCTATTTAAGTTTAAATAAAGAGTGTTAAATCTATTTGTATTTTAAACGCACGATTGTTCATTTTATTGTTTGATCGGATTTTTAAACTTGTCCAATATTTAAGCTGAAGTATTTCTTAAGTTTGTAATTATAATGATTATATATTTACTGATACCCTGTTTCAGAACTTACGTTATTTAAAATATATTGCAAAGATGTCTTATAGTTATTTATTTATTTATTCTCACAATAACAGACATAGACCCAGTTAGAATTAATTTATGATGTAACGTATGAAAAATGCCAACCCTGGCTACAATTCAAACCCAGAATCTTCCAAACTAAAGAAGAAATGCTGTCATTCCACCACAAAGACCGGTATGATTATTATTAATTCTAATAATTATTTTCATTAACATAAAGTCTTACAGAAAGTATTAGGTATTAAGTGAATCTTTTAAAGAAGTAACACATATTTGTTGCATTTCTTGATGGTATTAATAGTGATTTATTTTTGCTTTGAATAGTGTATATTCAATTAAAAGGCAAGTTTACACTTAAGCTGCCACTATCAAAAAAAGTGTTTTTTCCCCTATACAATTATTAACTTGTTTTTACAGATAACTTCATTTATTATTAGCATTTGAATGCGAATTCATAGCATGAATAATACATATAACATAGGAAATTTATAAATTAAAATGCGAAGGTGAAGAATACAGATGCTGTGGTGTTGTATCGTAAAATTGTTATTCTAATTCATAAGTGGTGTGATGTCTAGTTTCTTTCACTCAGGAGTTTCATATGTTACCCAAAAATACTAAATTAATATATATTTCACTTAGGTCCATCCTAAGAATGATGCATAATTAACTTAAAGATTACCGATCCCTTAGTCATCTAAGAGTTGTATAAAAGTAAGATTATTCTCATTGGTGCATTATAGTGAACCACAGCCAGGTAAACTAATCATCTTGTTAGTTCAGTTTTATGAGTGGAGTTAACCGTTTATTACTCGAATTATAAAATCATATTAGTCAGATTTCTGTGATTATTATTACCACTGTTATTTTAATTTTTATATGTTTGTGTATGCATGTTAAAAGTGTTGTGTGACAAAAATTGTTGCTGACTGCTTAACAGGGTACAATTTGTACTAAAACAGTCCTTAAAAAATAATTCTGAATAAATAAGGTTTATTCTGGTAAGCAAGAGGAGTGAAGCGGTTTCTTCATCGATCCAAACATATTCTTGCATTTCGATATACTAAGCCTATTGAAATTATTAGTGACACTATCAAATTGTAAACCACAGGAAATAAGTCTGTTATCCAGTGTACATCATTACTTTTGTAGAAAGCAGTTCTGATTAGCGTTTCTTATATCTCAGGTATTTTAAATTAATCATAGCTATAAAAAAGATTCACAATCCGTGTAAAAAAAAACAATTATGTGCACTTTCTGTCAAGACAGAATGCATTTTATACATTACTTCTGCATAGCAACAGAAATTTTGTTGTAAATTATATTTATTCTTATGTGCAACGACTAATATGAGTAATCTGTCGATTTTAGAATTACAAAAAAAGATAATGATATATTAGATAAAAAACAAGCCAGTATTTACGACTAACTTAAAAAGATACAACACGCATAAACAGTTTATAAATATTACAATTATGAAATTTTTGTATGTTTTCATTTCCCGTACCGAGTTTAAGCGGCGGATATTATGAGATGGTTTTTTTAATCTAAAGAAAGGGGTTCATAACTTGTTTGTATCCCCTTCCTGTTATCTTTTTTACAGCTATGATGCACCTGAAATGGACATGTTAGTACTCGACCGCTGCTTTCTCTGAGATTCTGAGATTAATGACGTTTACCATACAGTCGGTATCTTTAACAGAGGCGCAATTAAAACTGAATATTATCACCTGCATTTCGGTGGAAACGCCCTGCTGAATATCCCAACAGTACATTTGGCTCGATGGAGAAGGTGGTAAGAAACCGCTTTACTCCTGTTGCTTAACTTAATGAACAAGGCGCGGAATATCTCGTTATTATTGAGGGTGAGTGTGTAATTGTCGGAAACAATTTGAGATTCACGGCAGGTTTTTTCTTTTTTTTTCTGTTGCAATGTTCCCGTAGCCCTGCAGGCCGTAGTTCGTGACTACTTGTCGGATCGGCCGGCTCTGTTTAAGGATGCGCACCTAGATGTGGAAAATCCATCAACAGGGGAAGCCCGCAGGGCTCCGTTCTCGGTCCCTGCTTACGGATTTTTGGGACTGACATTCCCGGTAGTGGTCACGTCCCAGGCTTTCGCCGATGACTGTATCCTGTTAGTTCGTGGTAATTCACGACCGCAACTAGAAGACTGAGCGCAGGCGGATTTGTCAACCGCAGAGGGCTGGATGGACATTCAATATTAAGGATTTCTGTGCCCAAAACGAAGTTTATGTTTCTCAAGGGTGCAGACAAATTATCATACAGTCGTAAACCCCGTATTAAGTATAAAGGCTGTGTAATCAGTCGAGTTCGAGTTCATAAGTACCTAGGTATTTTGCTTGATGAGAAGTTGCTGTTTAGCAACCACATTAGGCAAGTAGCGGCGGACGCCGTCTCTGTGATGCACAAGCTTGAGAGAATTGCTCGAAAGGATTACGGGCTGTCGGGTCGTCATTTGTGCATGGTGTACCGAGGTGTCTTCGAAAGTATGACCTCTTACGCGGTGTCCGTTTGGGCGCATAGGTTGGAAAGAAATCGAGCACTTATTCAAAATTTAACGAGTGCCCAGCGCGGAGCCTTAATTTTATGTACTGTGTTTTTAAAACAACCTCCTACGAGGCTCAGTAGCCGTTTGTGGCACAGACATTACGAATTAGGGCGACCGAATGGGGTGGTAGCGGGAGAAATGCCAAGGAAACCAACCAATCTAGTTATGCACCTCCCCTTTTGATTACAGTCGACTGGACCAGTGTCCAAAAAAGGCCAAAATCCAAAAATTTGGATTATGACCTTTTTCTTAATTACAGTAATAAGCCCCTATTGAGAGCTTTCCAAATAAAATTTTAATTAATTAAATATTTTGATCTTACAAGAAGGCACATCGGTTCGAATTCGATTTAATTTCCTTTTCTTTTTTTTTAAATTTAAATGTATTGATTTATTAATAGTTATTAACCTGTGATTGTAAAAAAAATTACAATTAATAATAATTCAATAATAACAATAAAAAATACTTGAAAAATATCAGAAGTTATTAATGAAATAAAATTTTATGTCCTTTTCATTTTTTAAAAATATATATATGTAATTTAATAGGCTTACAAGGAAGTCACGTGATGTCCACATCAGATTTTTTTATTACAAATTTAAATTCGGATAAATATGTAATCGAGTGGAGAATGAAAGTCTATGAATTTTTATTTTTATGTAGCTATTCGTTAAATTTAAAGCATATCAGTAAAGAGATAATATGTCGTTTTTATTGTAACTATTCTTTATTAGTGTGTAATTGCATCTTGTTAATTCATTTAAAATTTTATTTTACCGTTCGTGTTATGTTAGTGGTATATTTTATAACAAATATTGTTTATATTTTTCTATTCGTATCGCTTTAGTATATCATCTTCGCTTTCTCGTCTTATCAATCAGATGCTCGACAAAAAGAAAAGAAATAAAAAAACAGTGCGTATGTATTGTCATACCTTCGTACGTGACAAAATATTCTATTTGTTATGATTAGTTTCTAAAGTGTGTTTAACTTAAGAATTTTATTTCGCTTTCATTTAATTGTTACAGATTCATAACTTCAATTATTTTTTTAAATTATTCCAAATAACATCGTTCATTTTGTATTAGTATAAAAATTGTATGTAATTTGTTTTTGTACGCGATTATATATTGGCATAAAGCTTATAATATAAGTTGTTTATTGTTACATGTTGAATCATTGTTTTGTTCATTAATCGGAAATTACGTAATCGCCTGACTAGTTAGGAATGCACTTATTAAGATACTACATTCCGACGGAACGTTTTACTGAAACATTTTTAAGACAATTATATGTTTAAACATTTTAATTATAATTAGCGAAATAACGTGTAAAGTATGTATATTATTTATTTTTCTTCGCTTTCCCGGCTAATAGCTCTGTTGCTGCAACAACGGCATAACTATAAATGAAAATAAGCGATCGGCCAAAATTTTGGATATGTATGTTTTTGAAAATTTCTACTACTGCGTGTCGACCTGTATGTTGATTAATTGTTGGGACTGTTTTAACATAATTCTTCGAAAATGGCTCATATAATTACGGCTTATTGCGTATTGATAGCTTTAAATTTTGCGTAAAATTAAAGACAGGGTGATGAGCAGTTTTCGTCATTTTTTTTTTGTATAATGGTCTTACAAAATTGAGATTTGGGGCAAACGCTCACTATGACGCTGCAGCCACGGCCAAGTCGTGGCCACGCCTCGGCCGTCCAGTCATAAGATGGATGTTATCGAGATGCAGTTGTGTATTTATATAATCGCTTAAAATCGTAAAGAAAAAAGTATCTGGTACATCCCGTTTTTCGAAAGGCATGTTTAAAATAAGTTTTTTTGTGATCTGCGTCAACATGAAAAAAAAATTCAATTTTCACAAGAATGTCTGTCAAGAGTTTAATGATGTAGTGAATAAAATTGCAGACAGCATAAGATAAGAGGTACTGACACATCGTTACGTCTGTGCGTAGGAAATTTTTGTTGGAATATCTATCGGAAGACAGATCCCATAAACTTGGTCTTAACTTCAGAAATTAATTTTTCTGTATCGAAATCAATCTCCGACATTATGTCGATATTTGTCAAAAAGAGTCAAAAGAAAAAAAGCATCTGAAAAATATACGTTTTCACTTTTTTGCGAATTACGCAATAAAATTACAATTCTGCATACGTTTGCACAAAACTGAACAGGTCGCTGATCGCATATTGGCCGTCTGGCGTGCGCGTTGTCCCATTACAATCGGTAGAAATTTTGGCCGCAAGATTTCGGTTGATCGTGGTGTCCAGTTGGTCGCATCGGCCACGTGCGTTTTCATTCATGCGAGTTACATACGAATTGGCCAGCTGCTTTCCTGGCCGTGGCTGCAGTTGTATAGTGCGCATTTGCCCGTGGTAAGGTGAAAGTACTTACCAATTATTTAAAATTTCGAAGTTTTAAGTAGATCGATTTTGGAGGTGGGGAGGATATTCAATATTATTTGTAAACAGTTTCTTTTTACAAACCCCCTTGACCAAAAAATATGAAATTTGGCTGAAATATTAACCAGCTTCGGCTTGATTTCGATCCTGTCGAACAAAGAAGCGACATGTTAACCAATATTTTTCTTTTTAGTAGTAGAAGTATAATTTTTTTTTAGCCTTGTTGAATAACCTTGCATCAAATCGAGCCGACTTATTGGAGGAAATAATTACTTCGATAAATAAATTACTCAAGCCAAAAGATAGAGACCTGAATGGGATCCATACTTAAAATTGTAATTTTTGTAAATTTTGATTTTCAAGATTGAAAATCCAGCTTTACTAGTATTAATGTAAATTATACTGGAATTTTTTAAAAAGGAGGATCCCGTGGGACAGAACTTACGAATTTAAAAATTTTTTCAATTACTGAAACTTTATCCGTTTTTCAAGTTGTGGTTGTTATTAAAAATGTTGTATGAAGTAGCTATTAAGCAAGTCCACCGGGCTGATGTAACTCGTCGTCGCAGATCAGTTGATTTCGAAGTCGAGAGTTCTAAGGTTCAAATCCTAGTAAAGGTAGTTTTTTATACGGATTTGAATATTAGATCGTGAATACCGGTCTTCTTTGGTGGTTGGGTTTCAATTAACCACCACACTTCTCAGGAGTGGTCGACCTGATTCTGTACAAGACCACTTCATTCACATTCATATATATCATCCTCATTCAGTGCCAAAGAATTTGGAAATCGCTACTGCATCCTGTCATGTTTATATATATATTGACATTATTATTGATATTATAATAATATTATTTCATCCGCTCCACCGTAAGCATATTTTAATCGATTTTGATGAAACTTAGTGGAATGATGTAAACAAATTGGGAATAGAGTCCTATTTATTTTCATGCGATTCGGTTTGCAGGAACCGGAGTTAGAGCAAAAAAAATGTTTGATATATTTTCAACTTTTTTTCGTTATACTGGGCGCCATCTTTAACCGAATTTTATGAAACTTGGTAGGGTGATGTAAACCTAGTAGAATAGAGGTCTTTGGGTACGTTTTCAAGATTAACTAAAACAGGAAATCCGCCCTTCTGACGCACTGCGATAGTTTTGTTTTTATTAAAAATTCTAAATTTTTAGGAAATATACTCACAGTATAATTTTGACGATAGAACGAGTCATTTGATCAAGGGTTTAACGGGTACAAAATATCTTTTCCTAAGAATTTTGATTTTTTCTTTTAATTTTGCATAATTTTTAAATTAAGAACGTCCTTTGATCAAGGGATCAGATGGCTTGTAAATTTTTTTACTGATGTTTCGATATTTTTCGTGATCGTACTCTAAATATTGCATCGACATTGTCATTAATATTTAAAAATCCTGTGCATATTTGAAATAAAATTCTGTTGAAAGCAAAACGGGGAAAGTTATGCGACCTTATGAAATTAAATAATGCTATTCAAATAAACCTTATAAATGAAAATTAAAACTTTTTTATTAATAAAAATTAATTTATTGGCGATAATTTGTATTATAGTTTTTATTTTATTTATTTTACTGCGGTAAAGAAAATATGTTCTAGAAGATGTTTTCTTTATTATTGGGTGAAGGAAGAAATTTAAGCTCTATCCAAATAATGGGAAAACTACATGGATAACAGCTTTTTTCAACGTTTGAATAATACTTTTAATTAATTCAATTCAGCTTTGAGAGCAGTACATCAGCCCTTTTTTTATTCATTTATTATTTTTTTTATTAAGGTACATTTTTGTTTAAGAGTAATATATTTAATTGTAATTTCTACCATTTAATTCATATACCTTGTCATGTAAAAACAGATTACTCATCGCTCTCACAGGCTTTGTTGCGTGGCTCCGAAAATACCAAGTCATGATTGTATTGTAGCTTTCTGAAAAAAAGTAGTTTCACAAAGTTGTTGTACGTTTAATTAATATAATACAACTCGGCTATCCAATAAAGAATGTTGGTGTACTAGTAAGGCTAATACCTAATACAGTTTTGTGACGTTATATAGTTTACATTGAAATTATTTTGAGTAATTGCAGAAAAATATATTTATACTCACACGCCCATAACACTACAGTGTCTCATAAAGAAACTAAATGTCAGGACACTTCGTACTACTGAAAATAAATAAACGTTTCGCCCCGATTTTTGTTCCAAAGTCAAATTTAAGCCGTACTGAAATTTTTGGATTTTAAATTAAGGAGTATTTATGATTGTTACGTACGAGGTGTGTAAGAAAAGTAATGAGACTGACTTTTTACTTACGAAAGTTTTTATTTTTTTCAAACAACAATATTATCCTCTTCAAAGTAGTTCCCTTGGGCAGCTACACACCGGCGAAGTCGTTATTCCCACTCCTGGTAGCAGCGCTGGAAGGCTTCAACTGGTCGGTCACAGTCTTTTGAATGTTCTCCAGAGTTCCAAAGTGACGTCCTTTTAAGACATGTTTCAATTTCGGGAAAAGTAAAAAGTTACAAAGACTCAAATCAGGGGGGGGGGGTTGAAGAACTATAGGAACGCGTTTCGAGGTAAAAAATTCACTGATGGAAATGGCCGTGTGACACGGGGGATTGTCATGATGAAGCATACACTTGTCTGCAATGTCTGGTCTCACGCGAATCACTCTTTTCCTGAGCCTTTCAAGGACACCTTTGTAAAACACTTAGTTGACAGTTTGTCCTGGAGGAACAAATTCTTTATGCACGATACCCCTGCTGTCAAAGAAGCAAATCAGCACGGTTTTGATCTTTGATTTGCTCATTCGACATTTTTTCGGTCGAGGAGATGACGGAGTGTACCACTCTTCGCTTTCACGCTTTGTTTCAGGATCGTACTCAAATATCCAGGATTCATCACCTGTGATCACATGATTGAAGAATTCTTGGTCGTTGTCAATCCTGTCGAGAAGATCAACGCATACGTTTCTTCGATTGTCCTCCTGTTTCGTTATGAGGTTTTTCGGCACCAATTTCGCACAAACCTTTCGCATGTCTAAATCGTCTGTCAAAATTCGATGTACGGTGAAAGCGTTTAAATTTAACTGTTCACTCATCATGCTTATTGTTAAACGACGGTCTGATCTTACAAGAACCTCGCACGCTCAACGTTTCCGTCAGATTTTGAAGTCGAAGGTCTCCTTAAGCGAGGTTGATCTTCAACGTGTTCTCGGCCTTCCAAAAATGATTTGTGGCAGGGGAAAACTTGTGCTTTTGATAAGCGATGTTCCCCATAGGCCTGTGTCAATTTTTCAAAGATCACACTCGCGATTCCCCAAGTTTAACACAAAACTTGATTGCGCAACGTCGCTCTAAATTCCGATGGCCCATTTTCGTAACGCACAAAAAAACACAACCTCACTGATGGCGCTGTCAAAAATAATGTGTTGGCTGAACGGAGTTGAAACTCGTACTAAGCATGTGGAAGGGATGAACAAACCGGTCTAGCATAGACCGGTAGACATAGAGTTGCCAGATCTCTCGCAGTTACCAATCTCATTACTTTTCTCACGCACCTCGAATAGTTTTTGATGTGTAAAATAAGTCTTAGGACTGTAGCTCTAGTAATTTTTGATAAAATTATTGTAAGATGACAAAAAATTTACAATAATTAGACTCTACCTATCTCCGTGGCAGATAGGTAGCGTCTCGGCCTTTCATCCGGGAGTTCCGGGTTCGAATTCCGGTCAGGCATGGTTTTTTCATACGCTACAAAAATTTTATTTCCATATTCCAACGTACAAGGTTCTACCTTGAATTAACTCTTTTAACTTGTCAAGGAAAAGAAAGAAGTAATTTTCGATACACAGTTTTTTAGGTTTGATGTACAAAAACTTTGTTAAATTATAAGCAAATAAAATTTTGCAAAAAATCATACATTATGTTGTATAAATACAATTATATATTCATATAAAAAATTTAGTTACTTCATGACATTATCAGCAGAAGAAATCTAGTACACTCGTGGAAGTAATAAAGTTTACAAAATGATTTTTTTCTTTATGTTCTCGTATATTAAAATTGATTGTAATTAAAAAAAAGGCAGAAATTTAGGAAGGTTTCTCTTTTATAAAAATGTTTACGTGTATCTACGAATAGAAAATTCAGTGTTACCTATCCAAATTAAAAACAAAGTTTGAATATTTATTTTTAATTTATAAATTATCAAGAGGTTTACAAATATGTTAAATTTAGCGCAATACAGAAGTAATAAAACGATTTGTGTCTATTTTATGTCTTTTGCTTCAATGAAAAACCGATTTTTAAAAGCTTTTATTTATTTTACATTAGCTGTATTTATATTAATTTCTTAGAATTAAATCCTCTACAAGTTTTATTACAAAATATTTCGCATTTATTTAGTCACTTAAAGCCGCTGTACTACAAACCTAAAAAAAAAACAACTTATTTTTTGACATCGTATCTTGTGTTTACGTCGTTAACTATAACTCAAAAACAAAACGTTTCAAGATCTATGTTTGTATGAACGTTTTTCATTTTTTTCACCAGTAGATCATGTCCTAAAAGTTTTTTAGTGGGACACTGTATATTAAACGGCAACGGAATAGCTAATCACTCAAAAATTTACACCGCAATAATTTACATCTTTTTTCTCTTTTTTTAAGAGTGGTACATTCATCACGTTTTACCTTTTCCTAATCTTTCTTAATTCTCTGTATAAAAGATATATAGACTCTAAGTTACAAAATGTTTTCTCTAGATAATTTTTTCCGATTTGTTAACAATGTATCTGCTTTGGATTCTTTTATCGTATTATGTTAATATGTTAGAAATCACTTAGCGAGTATGAATATGTTAAATATAGCTATTTAATTTGTATACGTGTAGTAAAGAAGCAAATTAATAATAATTGTAAAGACAATTTAAATTTTCCACTACAAAATTGCTCACTTTACTGGAAAGAAATGTATGCATGTAAGAACCAAACAGTTATGATTGTTAAAATCTTAAATACGTTAATTTTAACCTACATCGGTTTAAAAAAAAAGTAGTGCTGTTAAATGTTTTAAGTAATATATTTGATTCATCATTATATAATTTGAATCATTAATTTATCGTAAAAATGTTTAAATATTTTTTTATCAGTAAGTATATAAATTTTATAGTTATCTTGTATTACAATGTAAATAATGCTCCGCATTAAATAATAGGGGAAAAATCAGGAAGAAATTAAAAATTTTCAAATAAAAAATATATACACGTATTAAAACATCCTATTATTAATTTCGTTTAGGAATTCACTTAAACGCACGAATGCAATTGTTATTACGATAACCGTACAATAACAAAATATTTAATGAAACGCAAGGCTGTTTGGAGGGTGCATTACTTTTTTATGAATTTCAGTATACTTATTTTCGTTATTTTCTGTTTAGCCTCCGGGAATTACTATTCAGGTATTACTTCAGAGGATGATATGTATCAGTGTAAATGAAGTGTAATCTTGTACAGTGTCAGTTCGACCATTCCTGAGATGTGTGGTTAATTGAAACCCAACCACCAAATAACACCGGTATTACGATCTAGTATTCAAATCCGTATAAAAGTAACTGCCTTTACTAGGACTTCAACGCTGGAACTCTCGATTTCCAAATCAACTCATTTGGGAAGACGCGTTCACCACTAGACTGAACCGGTGGGTTTCCGTTATTTTCTGTTGGGTAGTACTAACGGTCTGACCGGTTGTGTATAAAGAATGACGGACTACGTTCTGTTTATTACTACTTGAACCCAAGGGAAAGGTATTATCTTAATTATTTGTCCGTGAAGCTCGCCTTCCTTGTGATCTAAAGTAGCCCTAAAACCGATTTTCAAGGACATCTAATGAAATCGTTGCCGGAGTCGATTTTCAGTCGTAACCCTACTTCGTACACTTAAGTAAAACGTAACAGATTTACGGCTAGACTTACAATTCACCGGCTTGTCTTTTCGTACGAAATTTAAAGAAACGCTAAGGACGGTGGGATTTTAAGACGTTTACGATAGTGTTTGTTTATTTCCCCTTTTATTTTTTTTTTAAAGCCCTTTTACCTTTTAAGGGTAAGCGCATAATGAACGCCAGTTACCTGCTCGCTGGATGCAAGGTTCGTCAAGGCGCCCGCAGGAATGTACAGAAGTGTTGCATGTCGCACAGTAGACTCTGAAGTAGGTACCTGCGTATACCTGCTGACGGTTGCCGGCCGGTCGCCTTCATATAACAACTGTTTTTTTTTATATTTTCGTTTCCTACCGATTCGTTAAAGTTATAGTGAATTCTGATATTGTTTTATTAATATGATATCTTGATATTAATATGTTTAGTTTTTCAAAGAGCTACGGTGTAAGACAAGAAGAGAAAGAGTTAGAAACAATAACGGAAGTCGCATATATCGAGCCCGAAGGTAGTGAATTTGGTTGTAAAAGTACAGTACAGCTTGACGTCAAATCAAAACAAATATTAAAATAATCAAACGGAAAAATTTAGGAATTAAGATATAAGAGAAGTTGACCTAATAGATTGGTTCAGAATATTAAGTAATGTGCACCAAATCAGTCAAATGACTACTACAAAGGAAATGAGAATTATATTTTGTTTTCTGAGTATGTTACATACATCTTCCATGTCTTATCTAGCGCAGCTTAGATATTTGCGTCCCTTCGTGTAATGAATGTAGTTTGCACACACATCGATCCCAAGGGTATTTTTGTAATCTATATTCTATTTTGGATTTGTAATTAAACATTTAAAAACCTGTAATTAAACTTAATTAAGTAGATTAATTAATTAGTTAATAATAAAATAATAGTTACTAATAATTAGATTTGTAATTAAACGCTCCAAACTTATTTTTGTATACTTAAAAAAAATTTCTTTCTGTTTTCTTGAAATTTTTGAAAGAGATTGTGATAATAACTGTACTCATTGATGATCTGTTCTTTACAAAGTGCAGCTTTAGTAAAAAAACTGTCCATAAGAGATAAATAAATCACCAACGCTGCTGCTGGAGCATATACTGATCGAATAGAATCCGTAACTCGAAAATTAATGTCATTTTCTTGACATTAACGGGAAAGTTGTGCACAGGGGATTAATTACCGTCTAGCTCACCGACACGAACCAGCAACCTGCAACCGGCGACGTTTATGCAGAAAACCAGCGTTCACTGTGCCCTACCCTTACACCTGTGTTGGTTCTGAAAACAATCGGACGGCTGAAAGAACCGGTTTCTTTTTTAATAAGAAAATATATAGTATTTATTGTTTGTGAACGCTAGCAACAACTCCTGTATTCATTATTGCATAAGGTTATGCTATGAATTCGGGTATTGTGTTTTTTATACTGAACAAAATATTGAGAATAATTGGCCGGGAGAGTTATGCAGGCGTTAAGTAACCGATGCGGGTACTGAGATGAGCGCTCTTAGCGAATCGACCAAAGAGTATTTATATCTTTTGTAAACGTGTCTTACTGTTCGATTTTGTTTTTTCGTCTTCAGTCATATGTCTGGTTTGATGCAGTTCTCCAAAATTCCCTGTTTAGTGCCAGTTGTTTTATTTCGATATACCCCGTAAATCCTACATCCCTAACAATTTGTTTTACATATTCCAAACGTTGTCTGCTTGCACAATTTTTTCCATCTACCCGTCCTTCCAATATCAAAGCGACTATTCCAGGATGTCTTGATATGTGGCCTATAAATCTGTCTTTTCTTTTAACTATATTTTCCCAAACTCTTCTTTCTTCATCGATCTGTCGCAACTTTATTATCACTTTATCCACCCGTCTGATGTTTAATATTCTCCTATAACACCGCATTTCAAAAGCTTTTAAGTTTTTCTTCTCAGTTGCTCTGATCGTTACATAGAAGTTTCACTTACATATAAAGCTACGCTCCAAACATGTACCTTCAAAAATGTTTTCCTGGTGTTTAAATTAATTTTTGATGTAAGAAAATTATATTTATGAGTGAAAGCTCGTTTCGCTTGTGTTATTCGGCATTTTATATCGCTCTTGGCTTCGTCCATCTCTAGTAATTCTACTTCCCAAATAACAGAATTCTTCTGCCTCCGTAATCTTTTCTCTTCCCATTTTTATATTGGGTGGTTGATCTACATTATTTCTATTACATTTCATTACTTTCGTTTTGTTGTTTATATTCATGCGGTAGATTTTGCGTAAGACTTTGTCCATGCCATTCATTGCTTCTTCTAAATCTTTTTTACTTTAGCCTAGAATTACTATATCGTCATCAAATCGTAGCGTCTTTACCTTTTCACCTTGTACCGTTACTCCGGATCTAAATTGTTCTTTAGCATCATTAACTGCTTGTTTTATGTAGATTAAAAGGTAACGGGTATAGGGAACATCCTTGTCGGATTCCCTTTTTTATTACGGCTTCTTTTTTTATGTTTCTCGATTATTCCTGTTGCAGTTTAGTTTATTTACAATTCCTAATTAATGTAAACAGTTGTTTTTGCATCTCTATACTTCAACCTTAAATTTTTAAAATTCTGAACATTTTATTCCAGTCTACGTTATCAAATGCCTTTACTAAATCTATAAATGCTATGTATATTGGTTTGTTTTTCTTTAATCTTATTTCTACTATTATCTAAGCGCTAAAATTGCTTCCCTTGTCCCTATGTTTTTCCTGAACCCAAACTGGTATTTTCTTAAGGGCAGCAATAGACGGGCGGCTTAGAGCAGTCGCAGTTGGCAGCAAAAATGCAGTCGACTTGTTGCCGGATTCGACTGCAATCTACGGCTCCAAGCTATCCTAATAGCAGTCAACTTGCTGCTGGCCCGACTGCAAGTCAACTGCACCTAGCTGCTTCGTTGTGTAAATGAAATTTTTATTTGGAAAAAGAAAATTCTTCATTTGCAAAATGGATTTCGAGGAGAAAACACTTCTTCTGCTAATGCCACGTCTTAAACGACGTAGAAAACGCCGCAGTAAGTGGGTGCATCTTATTTAACAATTAAAACAGTATGGACAATTTAATACTTTGTATCTTCAACTTCGACAAGATCAACAAAGTTTTTTCAGCTCCTTTCGTATCTCAGTTGCGTTGTTTGATGATTTAGTAAATATCTTTGGAAAAAAGATACAACGGAAAGATACAATTATGAGGAAAAGTATTTCTTCTGCAGAAAGGATTGCAGTTACTTTAAGGTGAGTAAAAGAACACTTTATTTTTTTAATATTTTATTTTATCCTTTATTTTATACATTACAATTTATTGGAAAATATCAGAAATTATTGAAGATTGTGATTGTTCACTATTGACCGAATTGGGAGACAATGCCACAGTTTCTGTACTTGTATTTTCTGAAAGATTAGGTCTTGGACCGTACGAAGAACTAGAGGGCCCAGTGAAGTACCCTTTATTGTAATCATAAACGTTATTGTTACCGATCTGTGAATATGAGGATGGTTGGTTGGCCTGTGAAAGCAGTGTGTGATGTGTTGATTAATTGAACATGGTTTGCGTCGGATACGGGTATGAGTATTGACAGGGCGATACGTTATTTTCAGAGGACAGTATTTTGTATTTTTTTAAATTTGTAAAATGTCAGCCCTAGCATCTAATTTATAGTTGTCAGAAATCTATTTGAAATCCCCACACAAAGCTAAAAGGAATAATTTGTCATCATCTGGTTCATAATTTTGATTACTTAACTTCATGTTAATATTAGCCATCAATTGTTCGATTAAATTATCTTCTTTCGACGCACTGACTCGCTTGCGATTTCTTTTATATTTTTGTGGCCCAGCTGAATCCTCTGCCGCTGTGTCCGTATTATCTTCATGAAAATTGTTATCCGTAACAGCTTTCCCTTCAGCCAGTGGTAGCAAGAATGACAATTGGTGAAAATATACGTATTGTATTTTGTTTGCTCCTCACGTTCATAGACATTGGATCATATGGAAGACACGCCGATTCAGCAGGTTTTGAAAACAGTGCATTTTGTTATCGTAACTAAGCTAAGCTTGGGTAGGCCAGGATACGTTTAAACATAGTTCTGATATCATTCTGTGTTTTCCCTTATAATCTGAAACTTTCATTACATTCATAAAATTACTGCCTAAGCTATACCCACCCATTTTCTTTTGGTTGTGATCTCTACACATTCAAGCTTTTTCATAATGTTATTCGGTATTTTCCTTTACCTGTAAGATGTTATCGCGTTTTTCATATGGACTTATTTCCTTGTGGACAAAAATTTCTACGTTTTAAGAAACCTACAAATCGGTAGATTTATTTACTTTTCTCTTGCTACGTAAATCATAAAAGTATCAATCAATTCAAAAGAACTAATCCACATTTCTCTTTTTTCCTCCATAAATTTTTCCATGTTTTGCTTATTAACGCCCGTTTTTTTTTTTATCAACAAAATGAAATGGAAATGAAGTTATTATAATATGATTAAACGCTGGACAGCTCAAAGTTATTAATAGCAATCCATTTATCTAAACATTGTTTCCTGTTCTTTATGCAGTTTATTAATAATTAACGGATGCAGTAGTGATACTGCATATGTCCTTTCCCCGTTGTTGAAACGAATGAGAAACATTATTTGATATTTTTGTTTAAATATTTAATGTTGATCGACTTGTCCACCTTTATGATAATTTCGTTTTGGAAATAAACTTTCATAAATTCCAGCTAGTATGTAATTTTACGTTATAATGGCGCCACTCGTCATTTTGTGAATTATACGCTTTAATTTAACTATGGTTATTTTTATCTTTGAACTGTCATTCATCACAACTTTATTAATGCAACGTTTTAATTTATTATTTGTCACGTCTTTATCTACTAAAAGGCTAGATTGTGTACCGACAATTTCCCTTCCTATCGATGTATCGGCTGAATTATATTGTACTCTTAACTCTTGCATAAGAAGATAGCGTATCGTGTTATTTCTTCACAATCGATATAAGTTATTCGTTCTATAAGGTTATTTTTGTTTTTTATCCTTTCAAATAGAAAATTTGGGATCTATCCTCAACTTGTTGACGAAGTTCATCATTGAAAAGTTCGACTCGTCGAACGAGCATGTTAATCGATACCAGGAACAGCCGAGATCTACTGCTCCGCTAGGCATCGGAGCTTAGCGCCTTTTCTCAGCTCTAAATATATAATTACCTCCGCTCCTTACTGTTGCTCCATGTTATTACCTCCGTTGGGAGCCTTCTCTCGTTAATTATTCCTTTCATCTTTGTCAATGTAATAAAATGAACACAATCAACCCCGAAAACGACACAGGAATTTCACTATTAGATTGCACTGAAAATGAACTGGGTGAGTATCGGGGGGGGGGGGGGGGTTAGACCGTGGAGAAGTTGTCCTGAGCAAATAATCACTCAAATTAATAATGGATGTACACAAAATGAAACGAAGACAACTAATCATATCATTTATAGATTTCCAAAAAGCCTACGACGGTATTCATAGACCATCGATGCTGAAAATACTAAGAAACCTAGGATTACACCTGAAACTAGCAAAAATGTTAGAACTAACGTTAACTGACACATACTCTAAAATAAAATTCAGAGGAGAAATATCAGAACCATTCCTAATCAAAACAGGTTTAAGACAAGGAGATGGACTGTCCCCACTGCTCTTCAATTGCGCCCTAGAATATGTAATGAGAGATTGGTACAAAAAAGACCCGCCACACGTAACAATTGAAGGAAGGAATCATTTAAACCATATCAAAGTAAACCGTCTAGGATTTGCAGATGACCTAGCGTTTCTAGCCAATTACATCGCAGAAGCTGAAATCCAAGGTATTTCATTGGAAGAACAAGCAAGAATAATACGCCTAAGAATATCATATGAAATGACTTGAAAAATGACAATAAATCCCCTGGTATTGAACCACGTAATCATAAACGGACACAAAGTCGAGCTAGTTGAACGGTTTAAATATTTAGAAGAAAATATCACACATGACCTCAAAGAAAAAATAAACTGGAAATAAAGAACATATAAGCTCAATTATGCACAAAATACTACCAAAACAAAAGATGCATGTCGATAGATACCAAACTCAGACATTACAAATCTGTAATCAGACCTATATCATATGGAAGTGAAACACTTCAAACTAAGATGCAACATTTCCAACTCAGCAGAGATGCAAAGAATGGAAAGAGGAATTCTAAGAACGTGGATAAATAAAAGACGACTTACTGATGGGGGAGAATGGAGACTCAAACCAAACCAAGAAGTACAAAAAAGACGTAGGACCAGCTCTAGACTACTTTAGGAAAAAAAGAATCTCGTTCTTTGGACACATAATAAGAACAGAACCGAACAAGCTCGTCAGGAAACCGGTCGAGATATACTGAAAAATGTCCAAAACACCGACCAGGATAACCGAAATAAACAAGATATGCAAGAACTAAAAATCACAATAAGAGATTTACGAAACAAAACTGACAATATAAAAATACTGAAAGAAACAAACTCCAGATTTAAAATTAAAGAAAAGAAAACAACAACGGGGGGATTGTTCAGAAGAACTCAAAAAAGCAAGATCTGACAGAATGAAAAAGTATTTGAAAGCAATCAAGAAAAAGAAAAGACGAACCAGAGTTGACTAAAGTGGTCCATGGTGACCTCAAATTCTAAAAAAAAAGAACTCAAATCCGGATATCTTGCAAAACGAATTTCATAAATAGCAGGAATCCTGATGTTACAATCAATTTATACGTACGGCTCTAGAAACGTTAATTTTATTGGTTGTGGCTTTGTGATTGGCAGCAGAACGTACATGTTTGATCTTCCCAGCATCACCAGTATTTTCATCGTAGAACTTTATGCCATTAATAAGGTCTTACTTATAATCAGCCCAAAATATTGAGATGTTCTTGTTTGCTCAAATTCCATGAGGGCCTTGGAGACGATTAAATGACGTGTATTCCAGTCACCCTGTGGTTTTCGAGTTTCATTGTGCCATTTTGCGAATGACTGGAGGTAATACAACAGTGAGCTTCTGCTGGATCCCCAGCCATATAGGAATTTCAGGCGATGAATACGTAGATAGTGAGGCAAAAGAGGTTTATTTTCAGCATACTTTTGCCAGTCGCGTTGCTTCTAAGCTTCTAACGATCTTGTTTGTCTCCTGAAAAGGTTAGTTCACGATTAGCGGCAAAGCGAATGGGAGAATACCATGAGCAGTAAACTTCATCCGATTAGGTACACTGTTTTACCATGGAGCTTCTCATGCAGAAATAACCGGCGAGAGGAGGTTATCTGCCGTTTACGAATAGGGCACACTAAGCTCGCTCATGGATATCTGATGACGCAAACACACACCCCTTTGTGCTCGCTGCGACTGCCGATTAACAGTGCACCACATCCATGTAGATTATATGTTAAGAGGTGTTACGTCGCAAGTTTCATCTAGGGGCTAACATGCCAACTATTTTAGAAGATAATGAAATCTTGCTATCGTATGTTTTACGATTTCTTAGGACCTTCCGTTTATATTCAAGTATTTAAATTATTGTAGTGTGTTTCAGCTACTTGTGAAATTTGCCGTAAAGCAGATGGTAATTTTATTATTTTAATGTGGATATATAATTTGATATGCCCTTTTTTTTACAACAGAAATATCGTGTCCGGGTGATGATAACGCGAAAACGTTTTTCGCCTGCAAACCCCCCCCCCCACAAAAAAAAAAACCAGAGTTCATTCAGTTTCAAGGACTTAATTTTTATGACTGGCAATAGTGATCTGTTAGATGGATTGGTCGCATTTTTACAGGAAATCTGGATATGGAGAGATTAAGTAAAATGAGAAAACAAGAGGTAAGATTTTTTTTTTTAAAGTTTTATTATGATAATTCTTGAAACGACAGTTGCCATCGGTTAATACCGGTTCGTGTACTGTTCCAACGATTGTATTTCTAAAACTGTTAAAAAAAAACCCAAAATATGAGAATTGGGTAAGAACTTAACATATTATTATTTAAAACAAGTTTTCAAAAAAGTCACAAAAAAATTTGCTGAATAAACAAAGAAAAAAGCATTAATTTCGCGTACTTGTAAAATTTCATGTTTGTCACTTGATGCCGTTGTACTCGCGGTGTATAAAAATATGTTATAATTTAAATCAGAAAATGCGGTTTATGAATAGTATTAATATGGTTTCCTAGAAAATCGCGAAACACGGTTGAAATTATTAATAATGATTAAGTTGTTCTTCGGAATGTAAAGTTTTATTTAAAGTCTTGATAACATTGTAAAACATACAAGTAGAAAGATAAACTATTCTTGGAAACTAGAGAAAAAAAAGAATGGCTGGCAGATAAAAGGAAAGTATCCAGTAATCTTTACAACGTCGGCAGGAAGTATGAATGCAGTATAAGTTGGGTATGATATAGAAATGTGTGTTGTTTTATCTTACCAAAATTAAATGTTGATTTTGTTGTTGTTTTACATAATGTTAACCGTATTTATAGAAAAAAACAAATATAAAATGTATTGATAAAATAAATAAAAAAAGTGAAAATTTAATCAATCCTTTATCTACTTCTTTCCTTTAAATAGCTAATTTACTGAATTATTATTATTTTAACTGAAGGATCTGATATTTTTTCAACATTATTTCATTTTGCAGTATAATTGCAACTGACTCACCGGGTTGGTTTAGTGGTGAACTCGTCAAATCAGCTGATTTCGAGGTCATTAGTTCGAAGGTACAAATCCTAGTAAAGTCAGTTACTTTTAAACGGATTTGAATACTAGATAGTGGATACCGGTGTTCTGTGGTGGTTGGGTTTCAATTAACCACACTTCTTAGGAACGGTCGACCTGAGACTGTACAAGATTACAATTCATCTATATTCATAAATATTATCCTCATTCATCTTATGAAGTAATACTTGGGTGGTTCCGGAAGCTAAACAGAAAAAGAGAGTCTAATTGCAATGTTAATGTTTATTAGATTTAATAAATGAAAATTAACATCAAATAAAGCCAGTTTTCCATAAAAGTAGTACGCAGGTCCATCCGGTGAAGCTATTTATGTTAACAGGCGTTAGAAAAGAGAAAGTATTTTACGGTATAATTTTTACCTGGCTCGTAAGGTTTTTGGAACGGTTGTGACAATTTTTTTTGTAGTTGAAGTTAATTTTGTTCGTAAGATGTGCGTTTGGGTTTTCAGCATAGTTGTAACGCCCGGTCGGTATTCCCAAGTATTTTTTTCGGAATTTAACACGTTCCAGTCATTCAGGCAATAATTCTTATATGTTTCGTACATTTAAATCGTTTGGTTATAATTTGGTACTGGGTTTTTTTTTGTAGTTTCTTCTAACTTTTATTACCTTGACTTGAAACGTAATCGTTGACTTGCCATTAAAATCCAGAATAAAATTAATTACCTATTGATATATAGTGATTTTTATTGAAGTGGTTGTTTTTAAATCGAAAGAAAAAACTATTTTTTGAAGTCTGTTTTATTTACTTTTTTTTGTTTGAAAAGATTTTTAATTTATAATTGTAAAATATTATTTTTATTTAAAATACGAGTAATTCATTAAAAAAAAAATCCCATTCGTATGAATAGAAGTTCATAACAAAAGTAAAAGGAATTCAGACACACATTAATAACTACTATCTATGGCGTGCTAAGAGTGTGTAGAATTCGGGAATAGACATTATATTTTTACGTTTCAATTTTCTTGAAGCTTCGCGTGAAAAAGAAAACTTTTTATCAATGTATGTCGTTACCCTGTAAAAATTTATATTAAGCAACGATGACGTCAAACAAATAAGAAAAATCTTTCACTCTCATTATGTAGAAGAAATTAAAAAATAAAAAACATCCCGCGCCATACGAAGGAAAATTAATTAGAATAAAGCGTTTTCTTGATATGTTCTTCGGTATGTCAATATAATGTTGTACATCTGACTGCCAAACATCTTACCATGCTTATAATACTTAGTGGATAATAAGGCTTCATTCGGCGTAAATTAATAAAACGAAAATATTCAGATTGAATTGAGAATCTCCTTTATTAATACGCGCGCGTGCGAACACATACATATCCAACTATTGCAGTAGTCGCTTTCACGTGAACGACCTTTTCTTTTTTTATAATTCCTGGTTCTCATAACCGTAGTTTATTAACATCCAAATATACATAAGATTTATTAATTTTTTATTGCGGATACGTTGACCTGTGATATAACATCACACATTTTTGTTCGAGCAATACATATTACTTTCTGCATCGTATTAGTTTTTTTCTAGATAAAACGTTTAACGAGTGGAAGTATTGCTGTTTGTCAAAAGTAATGCGCTGATTTTGTTTTTTTTTGTTTTTTTACTGTTTTGTTTCACTTTGTTTTGAGTTGCTCGAGTAAAAGTTAGAAAATTCTTTATGTCTGGATTTGATGGTAGTTATCGGGTTTTTAACCGGATACATGGATGATTAGAAAAATATTAAAGTAGAAAGAACTTTTTTCTGTAACGCCATTGTAATTTTAAATTTTACTTATTTTTTAGTAAAATTTTGCTTTTAACTGATTTTATAGTTTCAGAAAGTAATTCGCCTGAAACGGTTTTTTTTTTTTGCTTATATCTTCGTGTAAAAATTGGAATGTATAAGTAAAATTTTGTACGTAATTTTTATAAATACTAACTAATTTTAAATTAGTTATTCGAATAGTTGCGGTTCGATCTTCTATATTCGTGTCTAGATTCGAGATCATTACTCATTCGATTTTTTTCACTTTGAAAAAGAAGTTATATTTGTTTATTTGTTATTATTTGAATATATGATCAACCTGCTAGGTTTTGTCATTCGTTTGCTAATTGTGCTTACATGTTATCTTAAGATCCGTAATTAATACTTGTGTAAGACAGCTCAGTGCAGTTTTTTTTTTTTATATTATAATTGTGTAATTTTTATTTTATTTTTAATATAAATAAAGATATTACAATTAAATATATACTCCATTCCGATAACATTGGTAAAGCACATCAACAAATATGCCGAAGTACTAAGGCAGAAAAGTAGCTTTTCGGTTGGTTTGATCGATTATTTTCTTTACTTGTCGTTTCCACCTCTTTATAAGTTCGAGGTGTAATTTTTCTATTTACTTTTGCACGGTTTTTTTTTTTTTTTTTTGATCGAGCAGTGCGTACTTGCCGGGCGCATTTTAATTTTTAGGATGAACTTGCTCTTCCGTCTTTATTTTGTTAGTAAAATGCTCTTCTCCAGATGGATTCCAAAAACGAGCTAACAGAAAAATGAATATTGTCCAATCGATCAGTCGTCGTCCTTAAAATACAAAATTTTCAGCATTTTTTGTTTGTTTGTATTAATTAGTGGTGACGCTGCTTCAGAAAATTTTTTCCTGCGCCTTTTCAAGGACATGGTTAAAATTTTCTGTAAAATAAAAGTTCCAAAAAAACAATCAAATAGAATAGCTGGAGGCAGGATAATAATCTAATTCTACACTTTTATCATATCCAAGAATATGTTACACCGTTTCTAAGCACAATGTGCTTAAAACCCATATTAGGTTTAACCGAATAAATAATAAAATGCCAATACAGAATATTTTTTAAACTTAGTAGATAATAATAAAATTTCCCCTTAAAAACACTAGTCCAACGGTGTTTAATTTAAATTTCTATGTACACAGAAACAAATACGCAATTAGTTTTTACTAATTACCTTCTCTTTCAGCGTGTTTTTGGACAGATTTGGCAATCAAAGAGCCCTCTTGCTCCGCCATCTTCTGATCGCTACTGAAAAAAACAACTAAATCGCTTTCATATTCCTTCCACCGACTAGAGAAGTGAACGAACAGGGAATGTTCCATACACGCGGTGTAAAAAAAAAAACTACCTTCCACCAGCACGCCAGGGTCTGCACTGCGGGAGCGACAGTGCTTTCTTTACCTTGCAGCCTCGCGTGCAGCTTACTATATGCGCATGCGTACAAAATCCAAACACACACGCTGCTGGAACTGTGAAGCGCACAGTTCCATACAAAGATTTTTCATAAACTGGGGTATGGCTACTGACATTAAGAAGCTTAAGGATTAGATATTGTACAATTATAAAGAAAATTAAAGAAAAAAAGGACTCGGTATATTAAATGTTATCGATAACATCATGTGGAAATCCCGCGGTGCTGCAGTTCCGCAGTGCCAATATGTGAGCCGCCACTGGTTAAGCGGTTTTCATTATATCTAACATTCCTTCATTCATTCACTTGTTATTAGCTGGTATTAAAATTAACGCGATGCACGTCTATTATATTTTTAAAATCTCCTCGGTTGATTGTCTTTGTTGTTAATTATAACTGCTGAATTTTTAACTCTAGATGTTGAGAGAACTGATAAGTTCAGCATGATACAAAACTGTGGTACATGATAAAAAACAGTTACTTGATTAAAAATCAAGTAACTGCCGTTTCGAATTCGTATTTAAAATACGCTATAGAAACGACTAGCTCAATATTTTAACGAAGTACACATTTTTATTTACGTAGATTTCTTATCCTTCAGTATTTCCAGCATCTTTATTAATATATTGTAATTTATTTATTATCGACGAACGTAAGTTTATTACTGCAATTGTTATTTCCGTCCGTGCACTTATCTGGGAATTTCAAAATTCTGACTTCAGATTCTAATTGAGAATGAAAAATATTAAAAAATATTTCTTTCGTTTTTTAATATCTTATCGGGAAGTTGGCCAAAATGGCGGCTAAAGTGTAAAAATTTTGACAAATGTTTTGAAGTTGTTTAATTTTGACTTCTAATTGTTAATGATCATCGAAAAATACGATAGGAATGTTTGAAGTACCAGGTTCCTACCTGATTGGAAAATTCATTAAAATGACGGTCTATTTATATGTATGTATATGCTAACTATATTTCGTACTGGCAATGCAGTTTTGCAAATTCTTTACAGGTTTATTCTTTCTATTTTTATATTTCTTATCACGTCCTTTTAGCTGATAAAATGTTTTCTTTGATGGAGTGGTGGGGTCACTTTTCAGTGCTACTTTATTTATTTTCAATGTCGTTCGTTCCACTTTCTTGTACGTGGTACTTGTTTGAAAATTGCTGACTGGAAACATATATATTTTTAAAAAATGTGTTGTTTTATATACTATTATTAATAAATAATAATTTGTTTTCTCTCAGTTTTGTTGGTTTTCAATTTATAAAGAAGATGTATTCTATCACTTATGTCTTTCAGGTGACAATAACCTGTTTAGTTGTTAACCTTCAAGAAAAACGATTCACGTGTTTCGTGTAAATCCACTCTGAATTCTTTCGAAAATACTTTTGAAAGTTCCATTCAAGAAGAAAGTTAGCCGCGGCGATTTCAGAAAAGATTTACCGCCAGTACCGCTGAAAACTTTTCAGCTTTTATAGTTTATTTTCTAGTTCGTTCATTCAACGTTATCTAATTACTGTTGTAGATAAACGAGTTATAATTTGATTGTTGATGTAAAATTATTTATTATTAAATTGTATTTGAATAAATAAATTAATTATTTGGGTTTTGAATATACTAAGATCTACGTAGTTGAATAAAATCAATCGTATTGACCGGTTATTTAGTAATTTCCGATCATTAGGTAGTATTTTGTTGGCCATTCGTGAAACAAATTTATTTGGCCACAGTTACTGCAATGAGATTCGGACGGGAAAGACAGCACATAAAATTTTCACGATTTTTTTTTTTTTTAGTGTAGTAATACGTGACCCTATGTCATTCTGATTTTAAAGGATGTAAGGCCAAAAATTAAATTAAAAAAATAGTTGTAGATTTAAGATTAAAAACAAAAAGTACAATTTCCCAATTCCAGTGAAGCCTTAGCTCACGTTTGGTAGTAGTCTTTTCATCGCTCCTCTACGTTCCTGTAATTATAATCGGATAATAGAAATTTATGCGCTGTTAAGAAATCACACTTAATTTGTTTGTTTCCTTAATAATATATTTTTTTTATTGAAATAATTAAAATGCGGATGATCATACGTCAATGTAAATATAAAAATTAATATTTTTAGCCAACTTTTCAAAATATTTTTAATGTCTTGTTTGAATTGCGCTGCCTTATATTTTCCACTTTGGGAAAAATATACATTAAGCTACTAGCCAGCCGGTCGCTACACTCGCCCGACCGTCTAACCTGGAGGCTTCGCTCCCTGGACCTCCCGGAGTCGATTCCACGGGCGCAGAGCTTGCTTCACTCTCCATTTTCGACTGATCCCCGTAGTGCTCGCTTCGCTCATCATTCCCGTCTAGCCAAGGGGATCCGCCCTCTGTACCCCTGCATTCTTCGTTACCCTTATAGTTGTGAGAATAATTCTGATAGATAAAGTTAATTAAGGTAACCCACCGGGTTGGTCTAGTGGTGAACGCGTCTTCCCAAATCAGCTGATTTGGAAGTCAAGAGTTCCAGCGTTCAAGTCCTAGTAAAGTTAGTTATTTTTACTCGGATTTGAATACTGGATCGCGAATACCGGTGTTCTTTGGTGGTTGGGTTTCGATTAACCACACATCTCGGGAATGGTCAAAGTGAGACTGTTCAAGATTCCACTTCATTTACATTCTTACATATCATCCTCTGAAGTATGTTATCTGAACGGTAATTACTGGAGGCTAAACAGGAAAAAGAAAAGATAAACTTAAGGTATTCAGGTTTTATAGAAACCCGAAAAAGAAACTAAATTATAAAAGACAGAATAGTAGTAACCTACGACCAGGAAAACTCCACAACCTATTTCAATTTCTGTGGTGACAGTAATTTAATAATGAATTAAATGCGATTTTTTTTCTTGTTTTTTTTTTCTTTAATGAATATTTTTAATTCACAACTTCACCCCCAAGGGGGCTAGAATGTCGATGTATGGCTTAAAACCTTTTCTTGGATAACACGAATGTATCTTGAAAATTTTAAAGGGCTCGCGTTGGTTCTCGCGTGATTCTGATACAAACTGCTGTCGCATTTATATATTATATATATGAGTACATACAAAAAGTTATAAATTAAAAACCAAGATAAAAGCAAATTTTGAAAGGATATACAAAACCGGTTTTTTCTTTTCTCGAAATTCTTCTATTTATATACTACATTCATAGCGTGTCATTTGTATTGGAGAATTTCTTTTATATTCCAATTTTGTACGCTTTTGGTTATTGAAACTACATTCTATTTACCATGTTAACGATATTTTGTTTGTAAGAGTTCCTGAAAACTATTTCTACATTTTAGTTTTTATTACTATAATAAATTGATCAAACAAGTTTATTTCAGTTAGCTTTTTCCATCACTAGAGTTAAGTTCTTCAATTTATATATATTGTAAGGTTGTTTATGACAACTTACTAGCAATTAATGAACGTATCTTATTTTTAAATCGCTGTAATAAATGTTCCACCCAAAGGCAGGCTTTCACATGGCCGCCCTCGATTCTGTGCTGTCCGTTTCATTTTGTAATAACTCCTTCCCTTTATATTGTTTACCATTTTCATTCGTCTCCGACCTCTTGATTTCCTCCCCGTTACAAATCCCTCCAATGTCGTCACCAACAGACAGTCACGTCTCGGCCAATGTCCCAACCAACTGCATTTTCTTCTTTTTATTGTTTCAGTAATCGTCCTCTCTCTTCTCCCACTCTACGAAGCACCTCCTCATTCCAAACTTTCTCCGTCTAGCTAAAAATTTATTTATTTAAGATTTTAAATAAATTTTGAAGCGTTTGTAAACTAATGAAATTAAATATAATCATTTTATTATTATTTCCATTATTTTGATTACCACCTTTTTCGTATTTACACGGAAAGAAAATAAATTTGCTAATTAAATATTAAATATAACAAAACATATAAATAAACAAATAATTAATATAATAAAATATACATAAATATTAAATAGTAAACACAACATCCACTTTGGGTTTGGTTTTTAACAGTTTGGTGTTTTGATTTGGATGTTTATACTCACGATATGATTTCGAAAAGAGTGTTCCTTTACGATGCCTTAGATTTTTTTTTGCGGGGGGGGTTAGCTCTTTAATTTATGAAAGAAAATTAACTTATGTAACTTTTTGTATCTTCGACTTGAACAACATGAAATCATCGACCAGCTATTTGATATCGTTGTCTTAAATAATATCGCCTTATCTCTGAAATATATATAGTGTCTCACGGAAAAAAACCATCGAAAGACTTTTCGTACATTTTCTAAATGAGAGAAAAAAATTCATTTGAACATGGATCCAGAAGTTATTTTAAGTTATAGTTTGCGAAAAAAATTTACCGTGATCTCTACTTGAAAAGGGTAAAAAAGAAGCTTTACTCAAATTCTTGGAGTTTAAATTAAGAGATGAATTTGATGGTTTTTGACCCTAAGTGCGTTTGAGCATTTATAGTAGTTGTGTATTTTTTTTGCGGTTAGGCCAACTATGAATCACGAAGATTTAATTTTTTCTCTTTTTTTATTTCTTTTCTGACAAAATTATTTCACTCTTTCCGCGTATTTGATCTTTCTCTGAGACCTTTTCAGTTTGGTTTGATTCTTTTACTTCCTCACCGTCTCTAACTCAACTTCATGTTGTTTCCTGAATATCTTTCTAACTTTCACGTTCTTGGACTCCTGTCTTGTGTAATTTTTTCTTTGTCTGTTTTAGGTACCTGTGGGTTCTTTTGTTTCCAGAGTTTAGTAGATATTTGTTTATTTAGTCTCCTTTCATCCATTCTGTACCCAAGGCCCAGGAATCTTAGTCTCCTTATCGCATTTTCGTTATCCTCTATTTCTTTATAAAGTTATTGGTTAGATTTCAGTCTGAATCCCTCTGTTGTTTGGATCGGGGGTCTAGGATTGTTCTAGGTGTTCTCGCTATTTTCTTTAACGGTTCCAGGTCAGTAAGATGTAACATTTCATTTCCTTATAATTATAGTTTTTATTAGTTTTAACGATTGATTTTTTTGCCCGATGATTTAATTCATTACAGAAGCTTGTACATGGGAAACGGAAATGAGGATTTTGTAGTGTATGAAAAATTCCATGCCGACCGGGATTGGCAAACCGAGACCTTCGGTTGAAAGGCCGAGACGCTGCCACTCCATTTTGTTTAGATATTTTCTAATATCGAAATTTATCCTTTTTTCTATTTTAAGTTGAAATACAGTATTTTTATGCCGCATCTCGATCGGTTGTTTTTAATAAAAGTCAGATTTGTTAAATTTTTCTTTATGTTAAGTTAGATTTTTTTTCATAACTAGAATCTCTACAAATCTTTTTCAGTATTTTTTGGTGATTTTTAAATTTATTTACTGGTAATTTAATAACATTATTTTACACCACAAATGAAAGTTGTGTTTTGCAACACAAATACTGTATAGCATATTCTCAAAAATTAATAGCGATTCAATTTTGGGATTGTTTAATTCAATTTTTAGATAAAAATCCGCATGAAACCATCAAAGTTGTCTTTTAATTTTAATTCCAAGAATTCCATTACGGCTTCGTTTTGCTGTCGGCGCAGCAAATTTTCCTCCAAATTATCGCTCAAAAACAAAGCGTTTCCGGACGTTTATCAACGTTTTTTCTTTATTTTCATTTTTAGAACATATACTGACATTATTTTAGGATTTTTATTTCTTGAGCGTAGTTAAGATCCTTAGTTAACCTTAAGTTCTGTTTGCATATCTGGGACTCTTGTTCCTCGTTTTAAAAAGGTTTCATAATATTTATTCGCTAGCGAATTGTAACGATATTTTATGACAGCGCAACGTTGGTAATTTGTGTAGTATAAACAATAAAATAATAAGTAAAATTGTAAAACGTGATGTTATCTGCGAGAATTGAAAATTTTGTATCCAAGTAAAAAAGAAATAACGGAAGTAAAGTCCCCCCTCCACTATTAGCAGTTAAGAATAAATATGGCTCTTTACATTTATTTTAAGAATTTAGAAGTCGATATTAGCAAAGATCTAAAAGAAAAGAAAAGTAAATCGAAAGATAAAAAAGATTAATGACGAAAAAGGTGTTTTAGTTACAATAGAGTTAGTTATGATGTCGCTCTAAAGAGTCGGAGGTGTTCAAATTTGTGTCTGTGTCATGTTTTCATTTACAAGCGATGATAAGTGATTGATGTGATTATTGTATTGTAATTACGGATAAATGAAACTGCCTGAATCTGTATCGCGTGAATCGCGATTAAAATATTGATAAAATGTATGTAACTTATTTTAAAATAAATGGTTGTTAAATTAACGACCTGAATAACTGGTTTAATGTTCAGTTTTTGTTGCGATTTTTGCCGTTGCAGATGTAATGCAGTCATACAAGGTACCTTTTTTTTTACTGTTACAGTATTAATGATTGTTAGATGCTTTTATCTATATTCAAAAAGTTTTTTCTTTTTTTTTCACGCTTGTTTAAAACTTAGTGCACCAACACGGGTCTGTATTGAATAAGTAAAATTTTTTATGTGACAATTCTTAATTTTATTCATGGACCAATAGCCTTCTTATCCATTTGTGATGTTTAAAAAATATATTTGTCGGTATGACTAACTTTTTTTTGTCGATTAGCTTCCTCTAATGGCTTAAAGATGTTATTCAGTACATTGACATATGTTAATGATAACCATACGATCATTTAATTAAAGCTAATTTAACCAATTATCTGTCATATTTAATGTTTTTACATGTGTCTAATTTTATTTTCATTTTTTTTTTGTCTCGCAATTTAATAGTCTACATTTCGGATGTCACGACTGCAACATCGTGAAATATTGCTGAAAATTACAGAATCATTATTAGGAGAAGTATAATAAACATTCATTGCTTTGTCTAATCAACAGTTACGCGTGAACGGTTCAGTCCATCGAAATACACGTGAATTAATTGCATAATGAGTATCATTACTCTGATAGAAAGCAGTTCTGACTATTGTTTCGTATATCGCTTAGAGATAAAGCATATAAATGGTCTAAAGCATTGATTATCAAACTTTTTCGCCTACCGCCCACATTGAGAATCAATACTTTTCTAGCGCCCCCAAAATTTTTAAACTTACCACCTGTTAAAAATAATAATTGCAATTGCTGTTTTTAAGATGCTGTCTTAAAAACAGCAATTGCAATTATTGTTTTTAAAGATAAAAGTGACCTTTTTCTCTTTCGCAAAAAGTCTCTCTCGAAAGTGGAATATTTCGGTTCAGAAAAATCGTAAAAAGAAATTAATGCTAAAGTCTTAAGCTTTTAAACGATTATAATGCAGTTTACAGTAAAAATTTCGTTTCCCCCATGCACTCAATCGGACACGAAGAAAAACTTTCAAATTTTTAAAACTTTTCTTCTCACTGATTTTTTTAATATTTTTAATTTGATGATTTTTGAAATATGAAGTATATTGCCAAAAAGTAGAGTATTCAAGCATTAATTTTTTTTAAATTCAACTCTAAGCCTCTGGTTACAAAGTTAAAATAAGTTGAATATAATCATTTTGTATCATAAAATGTAGGTGTCCCTTTAATTTTTTGTACTAGTGTAGCAGGTATTTAATTTTAGTTTGAAATATCAGGAAAACAAATTTTGCCTTTCATTTTAATTAAGCCATAGACTGCCTGAACGTCCCCAATTTTCTGTGGACCTTCTAGCGACCCCCTTCAAGGCCTGCAGCGTCCACAACGGAACGTTATCGCCCGCTTTGAGAACGAATGGTCTAAAGCGACAAATTAATTTAAAAATAATAATTAAAAATCATCCTAAATCTTTTCTTTCAGTCGCATACATTAGTAACTTATTTCAAAAATTGTTTTATAAACCAATTTTATGTTTTTTAATAATAAAAAAAAATGCATTAAACTTAATAAATATCACAGTTTATTTATAACAGTTTCATAAATATTTATTTGATTTAGTTGATAATATGTTTATCTCTTTTATGTTTTACTAATTTTTATAATCTAATTCTGGCGATGGTAAAAATAACCGAAAGCGATTTTTCTTTTTTTTCTAAATTGTGCTTTGTTTATAGGTGGGTTTTTATTATTAATATTTTTACGTAAATTATGCATCTGACTTAGAGAAAGAATTCAGTTGTTAAGGCCAAAAAAATCAATTTTTATGCTATTTTCAACGCAATTTATAAAAAGGAAAGGAGTCTTTCAATTTGTTAAATTCTCGTGGAGGATAGGGTTTTTTCAGATAACATAGTACCTAATAATTAAATTCTCCACGTAAACGGTTTGCAACTAGTTTAATTTTGCGTCACCAATGGCTTTGATTTCATCTTTTCGAGTAAAAATTCAAGAAAATTAGTTGGTAGTTATGATAGTGTAAATTTCCGAATTGCAGAGTCTTAGCCCTCGTTTGATATTAGGCTTTATATCGTTTCGTAATAAAAAAGGGGGTCCGACAAGGATGTTCCCTATCCCTGTTGCTTTTGAATCTTTACATCGAACTAGCAGTTAATGATGTTAAAAAACAATTTAGATCCGGAGTAACAGTACAAGGTGAAGAGATAAAGATGCTACGATTTGCTGATGATATGGTAATTCTAACCGAGAGTTAAAAGGATTTAGAAGGAACAATGAGCGGCATGGATGAAATCCTACACAAGAACTACCGCATGAATATAAACAAAAGCAAAACGAAAGTAATCAAATGTAGTAGAAATAACGAAGTTGGACCACCGAATATAAAAATAGGACCAAAAAAAATTAGATGAATTTTGTTATTTGGGAAGTAGAATTACTAAAGATGGATGAAGCAGGAGCGATATAAAATGCCGAATAGCACAGGCGAAACGAGCCTTCAGTCAGAAATATAATTTGTTTACATCAAAAATTAATTTAAACGTCAGGAAAAGATTTTTGAAAGTATATTTTTGGAGCGAAGCTTTATATGGAAGTGAAACATGGACGTTCGGAGTACCTGAGAAGAAAAGATTAGAAGTTTTTGAAATGCGGTGCTACAGTAGAAAGTCAGATGGGTGGATAAAGCGACAAATGAAGAGGTGTTGCGGAAAATCGACGAAGAAAGAAGCACTTGAAAAAATATAGTTAAAAGAAGAGACAGATTTGTAAGCATTAAGGCATCCTGGAATTGTCGCTTTAATATTGGAGGGACAGGTAGAAGGAAAAAATTGTGCAGGCAGGCAACGTTTGGAATATGTAAAACAAATTGTTAGGGATTTAGGATGTAGGGGGTATACCGAAATGAAACGACTAGCACTAGATAGGGAATTTTGGATAGCTGCATCAAACCAGTCAAATGACGAGACAAAAAAAAACCAAGTTTCATAAAATTCGGTTAAAGATTGCGCCCAGTAGAACGAAAAAAAGCTGAAAATATATTTTAAAATAAACCGTTTTTTGCTGTAACTCCGGTTCCTGCGAACCGATTCGATTGAAAATGAATAGGGCTGGCTCTATTCCCAATAAGCTGCATCAAACCAGTCAAATCACCGAAGACAAAAAAAATCGTTTCTCTACTACGTTCCAGGAACATAAGTTTTTCTTTATTTCTCTTACGAATTGGTTTTTTTCACGTAGAGGATAATTTTCTAGGTTGATCGTATTTAAATATAATAAAAGTAAAACATTTACAATAAAATAATTGAACTGACTTCAAATTAATTGCAATACATAATTAGTACAATACGATAGCTTATAATTTGGCACGGATTTCAAGCAATCGAAGTTAAAAGAAAAAAAATTGAAAAAGAACTATTTTTGTTTTATTGTATTTTAAAATATACAGAATAATTCAGGAGGAAAGAGAGATTATTTGGGTGCTGATTCTAGAGCTTGAAATAAGGAAAACGTTCATGCAAACATATGTCCGAAAACAATTTGTTATCGAGTTACGGCTAATGAAAAATTTGGCCTGGATTCCAGTTCCTCCGGTGAAATGAGGTCATACTGAAATTTTGAAGTCGTTACATAAGGGGTAAATTTTTTGTTTATGTTTTTTGAGCTGAAAAATCGTTTGAAACAGGTACTACAACTATTATCTTCCGTAGGTTTTTTGTAATATCCAATTTAAAACAGGAACGTTCGGCGACGAAAAACTTTTTTTTAGGTTTCTTTGTTAAATTAGTAATTTCGTGGAATTAAATTATTAGTCATTTCTTTGTTAAATGACTAATAAATGAATAAATTTTATTACCAAAACTTGTAGAGAATTTAATTCTGTGAAAATTGATGTAATGAATTTGTAAAAAAACAAAATAAAATCAACTTTGGTATTACAAAACAAAACTTAACAGAAAAATGTTATGAATTTGTAAAAATTAAAAACAGTTGCAATTAATAGGCCCTTTCTTACTAGAATAACGTGTCACGTGGGGGGGGGGGGATTATCTTGAATTTTTAAACAGTTGATTTTTTGAATGCTTGATAATATCATATTCGCAAAACAAATTGACATTTTTTTTTAATAAATTAAAAATATTTTAATTTTTCACAGGTCTAAATTTTATTGTACTAAAAACAGCTATAAATAATCAACAATTTACAATAAATGTTCAAACATTCCACCATTGACATCAATGCACTTTACTCGTTCCCGGACATTCTTTATCGACGACCTAATAATACCTTCGCGTTCCTTGACGAGGGCAGCAACATGGAGAATGCGAGCGATCAGTTCATCAGGAGTATCTACGTTTTGCTCGTGTACGTCGCATTTCATCCTTCCCCGTAAAAGTATTCTAAGGAAGTTCTGGTAACTATTCTAAGGAAGTCTGGTAATCTAGGTAGCCAATTTACCAGTAAATTTTTCATCTAAGAATTGTGTTACTTCATTCGTGAAATGTGTTGGTGCTCCATCAAGTTGATAGAAAATTTCAATTCGTTTATTTAACAACGGTTTATTACCCATTTAACAATGTTATTGTACGTCAGCCATAAAAAAAATAGGGGTTTTACCCCAATTTATTGTTTTTCGCCTCAGATTTCTCAAAAAATACTGTAGATACGGTTCTGGAATCTATTTTATTAATTTCGGTCAAAAGTCATAAGAAATTACTAAATCTGCCCCTCAATTAACGTCCTAAAAATTTCAGTACGATCTCATTTCACTGAAAGGGTTAGCTGAAATCTGAATAAAGTCTTTCAGTAGTCGTAACTCACAAACGAAACATTTTAGAACATATGTTTATGTAAACCTTTTCCATTACTTTCACGAGTAGGATAGGTTATGAAAGTCTCAAGAGAACTTGGTTATACTCTGTATACATAAAATCGATTAAGAAAAAATGTGGTCAGTGACCACTTTATAAATTATAATCATTAATAAAATTATTATTTATTTATAAATAATATATTTGTGTATTAACGGAATACACAATTTGATATCAGTAATGGGTAATCACGCGACTAAAAACCTCTTAATTTAATTAATAATTTTCCTTTACACTTCAGTTTCGCTTTCATTTGTTCTAGAATTACATCTTCCTATTCGAGTAAAATATTTACTAAATTACTAAAGAAGTTTTACAATTTTATTATTGAGCGTTAAATTTTTCTTATTATTTCTCAATGAAAAAAGTTATTTAGTATATAATATATACAAATATATTCCGATCTAGATGATTCTTTGAACAGTATTTATTATATACTTTATTATATACTTTGACGATAGTTTTAGGGGTAAATTTATCCGAGTAGCTTCCATTATTGTACGGGCAGTAAAGCTTAGAGATCGTACCATGTGATTAAACCGCGAAGATTCACGTTGAAATTTTGGAAAAAAAGTTAAATTCTTTTTGTATTACAATATTGAAATAAGTTTTTTTTTTAAGTAGTTGGCGTATTTATATAAATTGTTTATTTTTCTAAGACATCCAGACGACACAGGAAATGGATTTAATTTATTTATTTTTTTCTCGTGTTCTTTTGTAGGGCATTATATAACACTAAATTACCTAATTATGTATATGTAACTGCATATTTAGTTAGGCATGATTGAATACAACTTGACGTAGATCGTGTTTTGTTGCGGTTTATTTTTTAATATTTATTACGCTACCTCTCGTTATTGTGTTGAAACTGTAGTTACAACGGACAGCGATGTGAAATCGTTGTTGTATAAAACTGATCGGTTTCGGTTATAAACGAATACGGTAAAGCGTTAACGTAATCTGTTTTGTGACGTTCGACAAACGGCTAACTGGACCTCATTGTGTTACCCTTCTTGTTTTGTAAGGAAAGAATGAAAGAAAGAAAGGAGGAAGGAATAGCACAGCTAGCAGCCGTTCCGTTCTAGGAACCAGTCGCCGCAGTCACAACCACCCTGGGAGTTTCTTTCCGTTGCTTCTCGACTATCCGTGCTTGTTGTAGTCGACTATAGACTTTTAGCTCCCCATCCCTATCGGTCTCATTGTAATGCACCCTTCTTGTTAAAATGTTGCCAACAATAAATGCGCAGCATACATTTCAAGGTTTTTTTTTTATATAATAAAATTTAGTGTATTATAATTTAAAAATATAAAATTCTTTTATTTATGGTGGTGGTAAAATATCTTTTTTGTTGAATTTGGGAGCGTAAAATTGTATGCTGCTTCTTTTTAATTGTTTATTAAATTAAATGTTTTTTTTTAATCGTAAATCGTTCTGTTGAAAGTCATGCAGTTATCTGTTACGTATGAAACAAAACTATTTGTAGTACGAATTCCGTTCTAGAACTAATTGTGTTGTGTGCTAATAAATAGGTACTTATTCTGATGGATATGTAATAAATAAGTATAATAGGGAATAGTAATGTTATATTTATATTAACACTTAAAATAAATACATGAAATAACAATAAAAAATTGGATTTTTAAAAAAACTGTTTAAAAACTCATCAGAAGAATATTTTTTCAATAAACAAGAGAATTTTTATTAAATTGATGGGAAAAACGTTGAATCATTTATTAAAATTGGTAATGGAAGCATAATGGAGTCCTTTTTCGTATACCGACGTATTGTATGAGACGTGAAAAAAATTTTGTTTTGTTTTGATTTGAAACGTGAATATTGTTATATTTTTAATAATACATTTTTAGGAAGTATTGCGATCGCGAAAAATTTCGTTTTTCAGACTTGAACGGAAATATCCATTTTCACCATCCTTGAAAATACTTTTTGACTAGTTTCGGCGTGACGTCTGTACGTACGTATTTATCTCGCATAACTCAAAATCGATTAGCGTAGGATGTTGAAATTTTTGATTTAGATCTGTTGTAACGTCAAGTTGTGCACCTCCCTTTTTGTTTGGAATCGACTTGACCAAAAAAGCCCAAAATCCAAAAAAAAGTATGGATTTTGGACTTTTTCTTAACTGCAGTAATGCTCTCATTGAGAGCTTTTCAACGATATATCATAAGTTGTACTTACTTTCATTAGTTCCAGTGTTATAGCAAAATAAAATTTTAATTAATGAAAAATATTTGGATCTTATAAGAGGAAGTCACATAGGTTCGAGTCAGACTTCATCGCTTTTTTAAGTTTTTTTAAAAATTTAAATATATCGATTTATTAATAATAATAATTAACCTCTGATTGTAAATAAATTTTACGATAAATAATAATTCAATAACAATAAAAAAAAGTATGAAAAAATAACAGAAGTTATTAATGAAATAAAAAATTTTATGTACTTTTCATTTAAAAATATATGTTTAATTTAATAGACGTACAAGGAAGTCGTGTGGTGTCCACATTAGATTTTTTTTATCCTCAAAACAGTTAACAAAGTATTTCAAAGACAATTAAGGAAGTTTATCTTCTAATATTATGTAAAATCACGTAACCCTCCAATAATTTTTAATTTAATAACAAATGTGTTATTACCAAAATGTTAATAAATATTTTCTCATAACACAAATTATTATTACAGTCTGCTTTATAACTGGTAAATATTTTACGAGTATATGTCCTAGCAGTGGAATAATTAACATTTTTTCTATTTTCTTTTGAAGTGAGCGTTTTCGTATTATACATCTTCATTCATGTTTTAATGTATAATATATTTGAATTAATGATAGTTTCAAAAAATGTATTAATTGTTTAGATAAGAACGGGAACGCAACGCAAGAATGGCGGGAGTTTAATTGTTTCTCCTTACAGATCGCAGAGCTTGGACAATGCCCTTGCTGTTGTGTCTTTCTTTTATCGGCCGTGTTATTGGATATGTAGTGGCGGTTATGAATTTTAAGTTTTATTTATGGACGGATTTTGTGATTTGCGTTCCTGTCGGTATAGACCAGCGTGACAATCATTTACTGGGTTTGACCGTGGGAGACTAAGCTTTTGAACCTCGTACTCCCGGCGTGATTCCCCTTCAATCCGTCAGGCTAGCAGGAATACGCCTACCATGGCCCTAGTTATTTTGGAGGAAGCAATGCGCTCTCTCCTCCGGAGGGAGTCGCATGTGCTGACTTTGTTTAGATAGTGTGTTGTTTTTTCTTTTTCTTTTTTTAATATATATATATATATACTGTAAAATACGTTATTATTAACACATTTTATTTGTAAACTCAGTTTTCTATAAGCTTCACTAAAAAACGTGATTTATTTATTAAACTTACAGATTTCAATGATTCTTTTTTATATTATGTAGAAATTTGTTCTGAAATGACGATCTCCCTATTAAGTTTCTCAAATAAATTAAGTGGGCGATTGCAAAAAAAAAAAAATGTTCAAGTTGTTTTAATTGTTGTTTTATTTAAAGATGTTTTTTTATCATTACTATATAATAGTAATACAGGTGTCGTTCGAAGAAACTGAAAGAAATTTCAGAATATGTTCTACAAGTGAAAATAAAGAAATTCATTCTTATTAACAGAGTCCGAAAATTCTTCTAGTTTTAGCTTACGAAAAATTTTGTCTTGATTTCTGGTAATAGAGCGATATGAAATCTGCTGAAAATTATTGAATTTAAATCGAGTAAATATGACTGTTTCATATGGTTGTTTTTCTGGAAAACCGGTATCAGAACAGTATTTGGTAATTTTAGAGAAAATTTTTATAAAACACAAAACATTGATGTCGCAAACCAGATTTTTTTTTACGTTTGCTGTACGTTAACTTCGTTAAATTTCGGTAAATCGGTAAAAGATTTTCAACCAAATTTTTAGAGAATTTAATTCTGGAAAAATCAATGTAATTAACATCAACTGAACACAAATATGAGTTTAAGTAGTTTGATTTGTATTAAAAACATTGTAGAAAAGACCGTATTATAATTTTAAATCGAAACAAGAATCATTTCAGTATCGGAAGATATCTAGAAACAAAATCGATTACTGCAAATACATTGCTCGTATTAACTATTTTGACTAGTTGCATAATGTTTCGCTTTATTTAAAATTTCTTTGGTGGCTGTTCTTAATGCAACAGGATTGTGTCGTGTAATTTCAGTTACGTTTACAGTAATTTACCGTCGTGCAAAATGTTATTTTTAATTTTCCCTTGTAGTTAAATTCCAAAAAATTCGGTATCGCTTAAGTTTACCGTCGGTGTAGAAATTAGAAGGAAATTTTCACAAACTATAGTTCGAAACGAAGCGTTTTGGAATTAATGTTAGTAAGAATTTTTTTCTTTGTTCAGGTATAAAACATCGTGAAATCCTTTTTAATTCTTCGTGATACACATTGATATAATCAATGATACCATCAAAACGTGATGGTAATTGATATAAGTATTTTTTTGTTTGAAAATTTAATTTAAATATTTTTCACATTCTTTAATGTCATAGCCCACGTTCAGTAGCAATCTCTAGTCTATTTTTTTTATATTACAGATCGTAGTAATTAAATAATGCATATTCCCGCTTTCCAATAAGATGTTTACTTCACGGCTCAGATGATGTTCACGGCTAAGATGTTTACTGCACGTCTTATTCTATTTTATTTGTATTTCTTCTTATTTTCTAATCAAGATTTCTGGTTTTTGCGTTTTTTTTTTAATAAATAAAGGCAGCGTTTAATATAGAAATAAAATTAAAACATGTAAAATGACGTACATGTAACATTGTTACAAAGGTTCAAGGTTTATTTATCATCAACGTCAGTGTGCACTCCTCCATGTTCGATGCAGAGGTTGATGAGTCGTCATATTCTTATCAGTGCATCCGCTGCAGCATATCAGGAGTGATCCTTTCAAATGCCATGCGAACTCCGTCTTTTAGTTTCTCCGGATTGCATTCGATTTCCTCATAAAAGTGCGGATTGTCTTTTGCCAAAAAAAGACTTTTCAATTTCGTGAGCTATGATAAATCGCTCACTTGTCAGGGAACATCACGGTTTTTTTTTTAATCATTTACATGTGGAAAGCTTGCGAGCAGCATTTCACATGCATGTACACGTTATTCCAAGTCGCAGTCGCTCAACTCATTCACTGACGATGGCCGAAAATATGGAACATTCAAGTCTTTCCGCATGTGGTCTCGCATAGTCGATCGCGGGATGCTTCATTCTGCAGACCGCTTAGGGTTGGCTTTTTCGGCGATCGTTCAGTTGATAACGCCACAGCAACACAAGTTTCGGTGCGAGTCGTAGGCCTTCCGCTATGTGGTGCATCGAGAACACTTCCCGTCGCAAAGATTTTCTTGTACCATGCGAATAACGTTGGCCGTGATGGCGGCGGTTTTCCAAACCGCACAGCGAAGTCGCTCAAAATGTCTGTCATTGTCTCCTTTGTGTTCTGACGTTCGTGAACCCACACAGAAGCCATCAGACGCTTCTCAACAGTGAAAGCACTTGTATCTGCCGTTGTTTAACTCGAAACTGTCACGTCCTTCCACCTCTAATCGAAGTGTCATGCGCAGGACTCAGATTATGGCGCGAAATAAACAGTCAATCTGCTCAAGAGAAAAATACAAAAAACATACAATTTTTGTATTCATAACAATGTTTATGTACATCTCTAACTGTACTGTGGTATTAACATGTAAAGGGAGTTTTCGCTCGCTCTGTAGTTGAAAAATTGTGATGTTTTGTAGCTCCGTGTTACGTGGCGATCTCTCCTTTTTAATAACAATAATAAATTTAACGGCATAGTTAAGGTCTGTCGAAATTTGTTGCTTAGTTCCAAAGAAATTACACACCGTTCTCGGTAGTCAAATAATCGTAAAATTAAGATTTTAACGAAGATAATGCAACCAGAACGATGAAGTTTTTATAGTCTGTATAAACTTAAAAAACTATTCGTATATAGATTCCCCATAAATGTATACATATAAAAAAAAACTTTTTCTCATTTTCTTTTCTAGTTTACCGTTTGCATATATTTACGTTCACGAATTTGGTTTGTATAATAGCCTCAGCACTGTATTAAATTCGTTTTGGTTTGGAAAATTTACTTTTTCTCATTAGTGATTTCGTATACAAGCGCCAGTTCTATGGTAAACAGAGTGAAGGTGTCACTTTTGGCATAGTGGCACGTTTTAGTAATTATATTACAATTATTGTTCGTTGCGAAAATTCCACGTACATCAGATTTAAGCATATAGATCTCTTTTTTTAATTGCCATTTGATTTTCCCCTCATCAGTTTAATAAAAACTGTGTAATTTATACTTTTATATTAACAAATTTTATTAAATTTATTTAAAAAAAATTAATTCCTTTATTTAAACATTTATTGAATCTCTTTATTTCTTTACTTAATATAATTGCCTTCTTCTCTTCGTGAAAAATAACTTTGTTGTGTTTTCCTTTTCAAAATAAAAAAAATTGGCTGTCAGATCATCGTTTGGCTCCAAGAATTACGATAAGTATCGATGAATATTTAGGAAATTAAAAATGTTAAGCGATTCTTATTTGCAAAAAACAACGGTCACTTATTAAAAACCGTACAAAACGACTGTTTTCGTGTAATTCAACAACGCAATACTTCGGCTAACGAGAAAGGCCCTTATTACGCTTCCGTTGTTATTTTCAATAAATTACAGAAACATTTTAAAAATCTACCGATTTAATTAAAGTACAGTTAAATGATTTTCTTTTACAGAAAAAAAATTTACTACTCGTTTCATGAATTTTTAATAGTACTAATTACAAGATTAAATAAAAATCTGAATTTTTTGCATCCCGTTCATCGTGGATGTAATATTCTTAATTAATTTTCATTAACGCCTATAAATTATTTTATGGTTTTTTTAAATTTTATTAGTTAGTATCTTATTGTATTTCCCTTAAACATTATTTCATTCGTATGATTGCATTTTAAATATCAGTTACTAATGTGGAATTTAATTGCAACAATATTTTTTATACATTGCTCTGATCAGTGTTTTACCATGGTTTCCTTTTCCGTCAAGGTAAATGTTAGGACAGTTTAATTTTTTTATTTGTACCCATTCGTGACGTGATGTATATAATGTATGTGTTATGTGCTGATTATTATAATAATGATTTCTCGAGTAAAAAATTAATTTACCTAATTTTTACCTTTTTGTAATAAATATAAATAATATTTGGTACCTGAAGGAATACTGGGGTAAGCTTTGTTTTTTTTTTAAATTAATATTCGTTATTAAGTTTTTATTTATCGTATTTGAGCATACATTTATTTTAATTGAATTTAGAAAAAAATTGTAAAACAAGATTACCAACCAGAAACTGTTTACAAAAATCATTTACTTAAAGTGAAAATCTAAATAACCATTTCGTTTCTTGAAAGATCATCTTCATTGAATACAACGAAAAAAGTTTTTTTTTTTTTAAATTCAGAAGGTTCTGGATATTAGAATCTCCATCAGGTTTGGCGTTTTTCTGGCGTAAATAAACGTATCTTTCATTTAGTAACTGTAAATTGGGCGATTACAATAAATAAATAAATGAATAATATTAATGAATAAGTATTTACGAAACTCTAATAAAATAAGTATTTTAGCCGGAACTTTAGAATAAAATTAAAAAAAATATATATTTTTTTTCGTTTTATTAATTGGAATAGATAACTAAAAATTTAGTTCAAAAATATCTAAATCATTTAAATGTCCAATTCAGACCTCTTGTATGATTCTGAGGTTTATGTATAAAAATATGCATAAAATTTATTAAACTTCGTTTTGAAGTTTGAATATAAATTACCCTTCAGCACCCGGCATTGAGGTTTATATATTTTTGTAGTAGATTTTACAATTTTTCTTTGGGGTACTTACTAAGATGGTAACAGTTATTATTATTATTTTTTTAAATATATTTTATTCTTATCCAAACATTTCGGTTGAAAATTCTTGTTTTAAGTAGTGCTTTACAAGTACTTTTCAGTTAAATTTATTTCTCCTCGTAGTATCTACTGGTGAAGATTTGTTATCGAAATGGCAATAAGTTTTAAATTTTAATACCGTAATTTTTTGATACCGTAATCTTGTTTTCCAGATTGATTCAGTAATCTTTTTTAGGATAGCTATTTATTTGATATCAATATAAAACAACTTAAAAGCAATATTTATCGATTTAATTTATAAATTATATAATATTTAATAAAATTATTAATATTAACTACCTTAATCGAGGAAGGCATTGTTTCTTTCCCTGAAGCTAAAAAAACTGTTTGCTTTTAAACATTTTCCTGGTAAAATTTGCAAGTCGGTTTTGAAATTTGCAAGTAATCTACAAGCATATCAAACTTGCACTTGCGTTACTATTATTCGTAATTTACTCCTTCCATTTGGGTGGGTTTCAGTAGTCTGGGTAGGAAGGAAACTTTGTTTAGAGTTTAATCTTGTGCTTGAGCGCGCGCGTTGCCTAGCATAAAAGGATTTTGTGCTAATATTTACCCATTTTAGAGTCGGCAGATTTTAATATTTTCTATTCCAGTAGCGCGTATTAAAAATGCAATATTAATTTTATCGGTGTCGATAAGTTTATAACAAAATCGTTTTTATAATATTGCGGTACGGTTAAATCGATAAATTATACTGTAGTTAAGACAGTAAGAATTCATTTATTTCGTGAATTTATTGTTTTCATAAGAAATTCTGAGAAATGTATGCAAAATTTAAGTCGAAAGTTTGATTATTTCTAGACTGCACAATGAGGGGGTAACGAGTTTTATCTGCGCGTTGTGAAGCCACGTATACTGGTTATAGTCTACGTTGCTTTTACATTCCAAGGAAAAAAGTATGTTTTACGGGAAAAAAGTCTGTTGTTATGACCGAACGTTGGTTCGGTTGGGGCTGGGCTGGGCTGGTCGGTTGAATACTACTAGGAGCCGTCTTTTACGGTGAGAGTTGTCGTCCCCTCTTCCGGTTTTGGTTAGAGAATGATCGAACCAAGTATCAAATAAAACTGTTTCAAAAGAGGCTTTTGTTTGAAGAGTATATTCATAAATGGTATGCTTATGCTTGGAAAGTATTGTATGAAAATTTATATAATATATATTTAAATAATCCTGAAAAAAAAAAATTGTAATGTGTATGAAACAGAAACAGCAAAACTTTATTTCTCATTGTACATACATGGATTTCGCCAGGGCTCTAAGGCTTATCGCCGAATGCCTATTCAATGCAGTAGAAATACATTAGCAATGAAGAATACAAAACAAAATACATTAATAATTACATAAAATAACAAAATGATAATTACAAAAAAAGAAGAATAATACCTACTACTAAATTTATCATAGAACAAAAACAAAAAAAAAATTACTGTACTAAGTTTATAATAAAAATACTATTAATTATGAAAATTAATTAATTTTTATATCGAGCATACATATCAATGTTAACTGATAAAAAACTACAAGCGATGGCGTTTATACAGCATTAAAATAGTAATAATCCTTATCATCATCCGACTGTCTTTTCTCAGAATTATTTTAATTACTATTTTTTGAGACTTTTCAATTTTCTCACTTAAATAATTTGCTGTTGAACCGTATACTTCATACCTAGTGGGCGACTCAAACATTGATTTATATAACAAAATCATTATCTTTGAAGATTATATACCACTGTTCATCCGCCCCCAGATTTATGTGACGTGTGGAAAGTATACAACCGTATTATAAAATTCGTTCAGCAAGATCTTCGTTTGAAGATATTGAATGTTTAATTAAAGATTGATAATTTTCAAAAATCTAACTCTATTGTTAAAAGTGAACGTTATTGTCTTTTATGAGATTTTTGAAAAAATAACTTTTTTTCATATAAATATTTCTTTTTTTTTTCTTTAAAAATATGGGTATGCTGCTTATTTTTTTTCAGTATGATTATCGGCAATGAGGATTTTTCGTCCTGGGTTGTTTTTAATAGTACAGGTATGCAATTTTTTATTTATTAAACGTGTGTAGAATTTTTTTTTTAAATTTTTATAGCGTGTATCAAGGTTTTGGTTTTTGCAAACAAGATTTTCAGTTGCTGATTCGGTCGGTTAACGGGTGATTTTCTAATTTATCCGCTGTACATAATTTATCGTAAAGTGTTTTTATTGTCAAGTACCTATTTGTATTATAAATTAACGAGGTGCGCTTTGGAGAACGCTTCACATCGAAATATCCGTATTGGGAGTCGTAGTTATTATGTATGCTATGCTACGGTATACTTGATTTAGTCATTAATATTATCTGCAGTAAAGCAGTACATATCGCTTAAAGCAGCAGTAAACATAATTGCACTATACATAAATTATTATTAACCTGATAATATTTAGTAATTGTCTCAAGTTATTATGATAGAATTTCCTTGAAGCCCAAAATTAACCTTAAATGTCTCAGTATAATAATGTATGACGTTTTTCTCTTATTTTTCAATATTTGTTTTTATTAAGAACGAAATGTACGTACAAATAAATTACAAAAACAATAAATTTGATTTAAAAATTGTTTTTATTTACTATTTTCTTTTTTCTAATAGTTCAACGTGTATAAAAGTGTTCATGGACTAACATTACCCATTATAACTCGGATTTAAAAGGGGAAAAACAAGTTGTATCTAATAAACTATTACATTCTAACGCTAACACATCTTTAACTATCGCCGTGTAAAAAATTAAAATGGCTGCCATTTTGTGAAGTTTTGTAATATAAATTTTATGTTTAGTTACAAAGTTCCGGGTTCGCGAGGAAAGTTATACTCGGACTTCATACTCGATGGACTATTCGGGAGGAAAATTAAGTGGGACATTAAAGTAGGTAAAGAGTTAATATAAAAAAATATTATTCTACGTTTTGAGCAAAATTTGGGGATATCGGATTTACGGTGACTTCTTTCCGTTGACCGATTGTAACCAAATTTAAATGGCATCAGTAACAAATAGTGAATACTTCGTAATGATGCCATTAATTTCTAAATACCTGAATTCTCATTTAATCAGTGGCGGGTCGTAGTTAAAATTAGTGGGGGTGCTGCTCCAGAAAACTTTTTTTTGTGCCGTTTGAAAGCCATGGTTAAAGTATTCTGTAAAATAAAAGAACCGAAAAAATTAATCAAATAGAGAGAGTAGCTGGAAGCAGGATAATAATCTAATTGTACACTATCACATTCAAGAAAGTGGTACACCGTTTTATAAGCACACTGTGCTTAAAAACACTATAGTCCAACGGTGGTAATTTCATTTTCTACGTACACAGAAACAAATACTTAGTAAATACTATAAATAATTAGTTTTCACTAATTAACTTCTCTTTCGCTATTCCAGCGTGTTTTTAGACAGATTTGGCGATCAAAGAGCGGACTTTCCGCCATCTTCTGATCGCTACTGAAAAAACAACTAAACCGCTTTCATATTCTTTCCGCCGACTAAACTAGAAAAGGGAACGAACATGGAAAGTTCCGTACAGACGCGGAGTAAAAAAAAACTACTTCCACCAGCACGCCAGGGTCGGCACTGCGGGAGTGACAGTGCTCCCCCTCGCAACCTCGCGTCTAACTTCCTTTGTGCCATGAACACAAAGCAAAACACCACGTCGCTGGAACTGTGAAGCTCAAAGTTCCATACAAAGATTTTTGTATCTTTTTCATAAACTGGAAGATGGCTACTGATAAGTATAAAGAAAAAAGGACTGGTATTAAATGTTATCGATAGTATCAAGTGGAAATAGAGAGTGCTGCAGTTCCACAGTTCCTATACGCGAGCCGCCACTGAATTTAACGTACATAATTTACTAAGAATCAGTTAATCCAATATGAATATCAAGCAAAAAATCTCCCACCTCCGAATGAAATTCTTCAAATACTGAACCAAAGTGGTATTAATTTAACGAAATAGCCCGATTAGTACAAGAATATGAGTTCACAAGCTACAAAAAAGATAAAACGGGTTTTGCTCTATCTCTTTATAGTGATTTATCTACCCTTTGAGTAAAACTTCGAAATATGGGAGCCATAAAGTCTGTGCCGAAATTAAATAGCATCAACCGTCCACGTACAAAAATTATCGTGTCAAATTTTATTTTTCGGTCCACCCAGTTTAGATATCAAACAAAAAGTAATCCGACATACATATGTACGTACGCACGCGCTTATATACGTCCATCCGTAATTTTTCAATTGTAAACTTGTGTTGTTGTTTTTTTGGGGGTGCTCATTGAATGTCAAAATTTACAGAAACTCTGACATACAAATTTGATCCGATTACCTTACTTCTCCTATTTTTAGTATATTCTCTCTCTTTATTATAGTTTTACAGTATTTGGTTTTTTGTCTTCAGTCATTTGACTGATTTGATGCAGCTCTCCAAGATTCCCTATTTAGTGCTAGTCTTTTCGTTTCGGTATACCCCCTAGATCCTACATCCTTAACAATTTGATTTACATATTCCAAACGTTGCCTGCTTACACAATTTTTCCCTTCTACCTGTCCCTCCAATATTAAAGCGACTATTCCAAGATGTCTTAATATCTGGCCTATAAGTCTGTCTCTTCTTTTAACTATATTTTTTCCAAATGCTTCTTTCTTCATCTATTTGCCGCAACACCTCTTCATTTGTCACTTTATCCAACCATCTGATTTTTAACATTCTCCTGTAGCACGACATTTCAAAAGCTTCTAATCTTTTCTACTCCGATCGTCCAAGTTTCACTTCTATATAAAGCTACGCTCCAAACATATATATTCAAACATCTTTTCCTGATGTTTAAATTAATTTTTGATGTAAACAAATTATATTTCTGACAAAAGGCTCGTTTCGCCTGTGCTATTCGTCATTTTATATCGTTCCTGCTTCGTCCATCTTTAGTAATTCTTCCTAAATAACAAAATTCTTCTACCTCCGTAATCTTTTCTCTTGTTTTTTTTTATATTCAGTTGTTCATCACATTAATTTTACTACATTTCATTATTTTTGTTTTGTTTATTTCCATGCGATAGTTCTTGCCATAGAACTTCATCCATGCCATTCATTGTTTCTTCTAAATCTTTTTTACACTCGGCTAGAATTACTATATCATCAGCAAATCGTAGCATCTTTATCTTTTCACCTTGTACTGTTACTACGGATCTAAATTGTTCTTTAACATAATTAACTGCTAGTTCTATGTAAAGTAACGGGGATAGGGAACGTCCTTACAGTATAAAAATAAATAATATTGCTTACCTTGTCCCTATACTTTTTTTTTTACAGTATAAAGATGATAAAAATAAATCCCTTTTATCATTTATTATTGTGGATTTTTAAATTTGAAAAAGTTTTTAACGGTAATTTTGTATACTATCAAAAGTTTCGTTGTTTAAAAATAAAACCTCTTCTGTGTTAGGGCGTCGTGGTTCGGATTTTTTCGTACTATTTAACATCTTTCTTTTAAAAGGAATTTAACATTTCCAAACCGCGTTTGGATTTAATTAACTGTTTGAAATTTTGTACGTATTAAGAAAATAAACTTAAAAATAAAGTTAGTAAAATACGAACTAATAATTAATTATATTTAAATTGAAGAAAAAAAAGATCATTAAAGTATTATATTTTACCTTTTAGTCTGTTTTTTTTTTTTATAAATATAATTTGATAAATATAATGAGTTGAAAAGAAAAGCACGGGTCAGAAACAGATTGAGACAACATTGGTGCCAGGGACCTGCCAACAGACAGATTCCACATAATGATGTGCTTGATGTATTAGGTACTTTATTTTAATGTATAAATACATTTATGTATTGTAAAGTAGATAATTTTGATTAGGAATTTTTATGTTGTCTATAAGGAAACGTCAATTAGTACATTACAATATATATATAAATTACATAAAATACAAAATTAAATAGCCGAGTTATTTATTTATTTTTAACAAGGCTTCTGTTTAAAATTGTATAATATATCTGTCAAAACTGAGTTGTTTCATTTAGATTTAAACTTTGATTTTTCCGTTCTGTAAAGTGAATGGTGAAATCATAAATGTTAATTAAGTTTGACCTTTTTAATATTGGACCTTTAGCGGTTACAGTTGGTGGAGTAATCTTTGTTACGATTAAAACAAAAAATAGAGTAAAACGAAAAACCTTTCCAACTAATAATAATAATAAGTAAATAATACATTATGTAGTTGAGACTATTGTAGTGATTCTTAGTAAATGCCGATGCCAACAGCACTGCAGTATCAGCACAAAGGGAAACTGCACCCAACATTGTCTAATTTTTGGTGCTGTAAGGGAACCGGTTTATTTAATCTTGTCTCGGTCGTTGGCATTCTTTTTCACGTTCTATTTCCTTGTATGATATTCTCAAATGTTCCAACTGTCACGTTGTAAGGAAGAGTGTAGTTTGTCATCGTTTATTTAACGAGTTTTATTTATATTTTTAGATCCCAGTCTATCGGAATTATTATTAGTTTACTAAATAACGGATAGTAATTTCTCTGTTAGTTCGTAATTGCAACTCATAGATTAGTATTCGTAATTTTTTATTTATTATTTTATTTTTTCAGCGTACTATGATATATATCACAGTACGACTCTACAAGTTTACGGACATAATATACCTGTATCGTATCAATTTATGTTGCGTACTATTTAAAATTTTAATACTACGCGTATCAAATCGATCGATTCAACATTAATTTGTCGGTTTTTTGCCGTTTTATCCTAGGACTATTCGTTTTGCTACTTGGCTATGTCAATGTGACCGGGTTTGTTTCTTTTCGTGATGAACTACCAAGCAGTCAGTTTGTTTCATTGTTTATGAATTTTTTTTTCTTATAATTTTTTTGTTTATTAATAATTTTGTCAATTATTGGTTTTGACAAGTTTAAAATGTATTGCAGTAATATTCCAGCTGGCTGAAAAGCGTCGTACAATTAATCTTTTCCGGGTAGAAATTGTTTTTGAAAAAGTGTTTTTTTCCCAGTCAATTAAAACACAAACCCGGTGAATTATAATGAAATTTTGTTACAATCCACTCGCACATTGAAAATTTAAGTCTGCTAACATATTCGATTCATTAATATCTCTTGTTCTTTTTTTGAGACCGCCCAACCCGGTGAATTTTAATATAAAGCGATCCGTTTTATGTAATACGATTATGTAAAAAAGCTGTCTGCTCCAAGCGGTTCTTTTATGTAATACGATTAAACAAAACAAATCTGTATTCAGCTTTTGGATGCGGATTTATCATATACGTATCACTAATATTAATAATTTCATATATTAATATATGAATTAATATATTATAATTTCTATATTAATAATTTCATTAATCAATCGATCCGTGTTATCGAGTAAAACGGGAGAAAAAGGGAGTGTTATATATAAATCTTATGTGGATATACTTTGAAAGGCGCGGTAGCAATTCCTTCCCCAAGAATCCAAGATCAAAATAAGCCGAGTCAAAAGGGGAAATTTCGATAACAGTTAACGTTAAAACTCCAAACTTTTTAGTTGGTTCTTTCCATTCAGTATTATTGCTCCAACATTAGTCGTTAAAAAGATGCTTCTTTTGGTGAGATTTTTTTTTCTATAGTAATTTTTGTAAATTGTGAATGCAAGTCACCCCTGCGATGATAGTTCAGATACAATCTTTTACGTGTTTATTTTCAATTTAAAATTTAAGTAGATTTATTAATTTTAAAGAATGAGATAAGATTACTTCTTGAAGATGATGAGGTTTTTTTCTACCGGTTATTTGTCGACTTATTTATTTATGTATTCATTGCGGCAGCTACAGTCTATTTTTGTTGAACAATTAATTTTTTAATGTGGAAAGAATGCCCAGCCTAATCAGGGTGCGAACTCTGAACGTTAAAAAGAGTATACTGAAGAGAAGTATACTCTTCATGAAGAGTATACTGCTCTTCATTAAGCGTGAAGAGCAGTATACTCGACGTTATGACTGCTCCAAAAATTATTTTAGTTTAATTTAAAACTGACCGACCGGACGCAGTTTGTATATACTTTATTTCAAGTAATCTTTACTATTTGTTAAGTTGTACATTTCATTATGATATCGTAAATAAATAAAAATGAAATTTATGTTTACTTAATCGTTAAATGTTTTATCGCTCTTATTATTATTTTTATCATCGTATTACGTTTCGTAGATCAGCCGATGTAGAAAACTACTCCTACTTAAGATTGTGTAGCAACACCGTTGGTTTTAACATCTTTTATTTATTATGTACAATCTCTAATTGCTAGCTTATTTATGTTGACCCGTGGCGTGAGTGGTAGCGTCTCGGCCTTTCATCTGGAGGTCCCGGATTCGAATCCCGGTCAGGCGTGTCGTTTTTTACACGCTACATAATTTGTTAGTTTTATTTATTTAATTGAATTGATAAAAATACATACGGTTGGATAATAAGTTTTTTGGTTCTCGCAAGATGGAAGGATTGAAAATAATTAAATTTTCTATACAATATTGTATTAAATATTTTTGTAACTTTCCTAAAGATATCCGAAAGTAGTTACTTTATTAGCAATTGAAAATCCAGGTTGGTATTTTAGAAGTCGGTCAAAATCATTTATCGTAGTGTTTTCTTACAATTTATTTTCACATTATTTGCATTATCTTTAAACTGAAGAACGAGTTGCAATTAAAAGCGTAAGTATTATTCCTTTAATATTTAAAGGACGTAAAATAGTTACGAAAAAATGGCCTAAAAGGGGTTGAAGTACTGTATAAAAACCCTATTTTCCCACTTTCAGTATTTCTTCCGTCATCTTTGTCGTTCTTTCGACCGTAAAATATGCTGCATGAATATGACGAAAATTGCAAATTAGAATTTTTTATTAAAGCAGTTCGAACGAGTCTTTTCCGTGTGACCGATGTGTGAATTTTAATATATTTATTTACCAAATACAATAGCTCAAGTACAATTAATTGAAAGGAATTATAGTTTTTAATATTGAAGGAAAGACGTAACTTTATCATGCGGAACCAAATCGGACGTACATAACCACTTTTTAACCGTGTTAAAAACATTTTTACATGACGTTATTTTCAGCTTGGCATTGACCGCTGGCTTTCAGTATACAATCCTTAAAGTGCTTTAAGCTTTAAAGGGTATTAGATAAAAGATGAAAAACGATTTTTATTTTTAATTTCTTAAATCTTTGTTAAAATACTGATCAAAATTTTTTTTTGTGCAGAATACAATTTGGAAACTTCTTAATTCATAAAAAAATTCACGTTAATTTTTTTTTAAATTCCTAATTACTTAAAATTCTTGGATGAATATTTTATTCGTTATTCATATGATATTTCCTGTCTGTATTGTAAGGGTTGTACATTACGCAAAACCATTTATCGTACAGTGTTGTTTCAGTTTTTTAGCCGAATAAAACATATCACTTAAATATAACTGAAAAGGAAATTTATTATTGATATCTTTGAGTAAAAAAAAAAAAAAAATCCTGACGATTTTAACTTAAAACTGCTGAACCTGTCTTAAAAAAGTGGTAACATTTTATATTTAATTTCTCTTATTCAAAGGAAAATAATAAAATAAATGAATATAAAATGAGCGTTTAAAGAAATTTCGAGATGATTTTTTTTCCCTCTGACATTGGACCGACATCAAAATTTCATATTGCGAGAAACTTTTTCGGCTGTTAGTAATCTTAGTATAAATACTGTGGATGATACCATCGGGTTGGTCTAGTGGTGATCGCGTCTTCGCAAATCAGCCGATTTCGAAGTCGAGAGTTCAAATCCTAGTAAAGGCAGATACGGATTTTAATACTAAATCGTGGATACCGGTGTTCTTTGGTGGTTGGGTTTCAATTAACCACACATCTCAAAAATGGTCGACCTGAGATTGTACAAGATACACTTCACTTACACTCATACATTTCATCCTCCGAAGCAATACCTGACGGTGATTCCCGGAGGATAAACAGGAAAAAATACTGTGGGTGAAATAGTAAAAATATTACAATGAAGAATTGTTACGAGTGTGGCGATCCGAATGCAAACATTAAGGTTGCAACATCTTGTTAAAATTCGTACTACTTCATTGAGCCAATATGTGGGCGAAAGTTATGTTTTCATCCTACATTGTTTTTTCTATAATATTTTGTTTATTATATGACTTGATTTTATTTTGAGGTATGTGTCATGATGACTGAAAATCGAATTGTGTAATTCTATATCATTTCACGATTCAATTTTATGAAAAATTATAATAAATATAATAAAAAATCAAATACTTATTAAGGGGTTTCGAGAATACAATAAGGTCTTTGTTATGGGAGGGACGAATGTTTTTTTTTTTTTTTTTTTTTTTTTTTTTTTTTTTTTTAATAGATTTATGTATAGTTTTTTAATAAAAAAAATCCCAAAAATTTTAAAGGTTTTTATTCAATCACTCTCCACCAAAAAAGGGGTTTAAAGAAAAAAAAATTAAGAAAGTTTGTTTTTCGGTTAAAGTAGCTTGGCATTTACCACTGGCTTTCTATATACAATTTTTAAAGTGCTTTAAGATTTAATGGCTATTAGATAAAAGATGAGAGACGATTTTCATTTTGAATTTTTTAAATCTTTGCTAAAATACTGATGAAATACCTTTTTTTTAAAGAATACATTTTTTCTCATTTACTGTTTAGCTCTTTCTTCTTCAGACCCATCTCTTTTAAGTTTTTTATACCCAATATTATACACAGTAATTATAATTATACATATTCATTTTGGTGTATAGAAAATTAAGCATTGTGCTTTCAATGAGTTAAGTAGATTAGTATTTAGTGATTTTATTCTTATTTAAAAAAAAACCTATAAATTTAAATAATACTTTTCGTGTTACTTTTGTAATTGTTTTATTATTTATCTTTTTATAATATACATTTAGCCAATTAATGTAATTTTTAAATTATATTTGTTTAAACTACAACCTTTGAATTTCGTACATCAAGGTTATTTTTAATATATATGTATATGCATATTCTATTGAAATTTAAAGTTTTAAGTAAAAATAGCTCTTTCTTTGTTTTACATATAACCTTTTATTAACAATTCGCGATAATAAAATTAATTATGTTTGATTTTGTTTTAGAAATAGTGTGGATGCATTATCATTTTAGCCACACTATTATTCGGTTGTCATATACTTTGTAGTTTAGATTAAATTTACTTCCCGTTTCAAAGACTGATCGTCGATCGATCGATCGAATAATTTTATCTTTGTATGTAACATAGAACTTCTTCGTAGGCTTCTTTCGATTAACCGGTTTCAATTTATGCATCAGAGTAATTTGAAAATTTACTTGTTTGCTGTATTTGTTCACTACGTGCTCGTTATTTTTTTTTTCGCCTGTTGAATTTTCAACCTAGCTTGATATATTTTACGCTAATATTACTTGACGGTCCGATAATTGTAATGTTAGCGATTTTTTGAATTTATTTTAAATTTCAAGGAAGATGTATTGAACCTTTAAAACCCCTTTAATGGTTCGGAAAAAAACTACATAGGCATATTAATAACAAACGACAACGGATGTGGTCATTCAAATTTCCGGTTCGGTGAATTTATACCAGTATGTGTGTTGTCTTAAAAACCATACGAGATCTGTTCAGAAAATTACCGAACATTTTTAATTACGCGCCAACAGAGATATTTAATGAGGTGCGATTGGCAGCATTGTGTTTCGCATAACCTCTTCTGTAACCACATGTGCTTGGATTGTTGATATCTCGTTTATTTTTATTTGTTATTTATTTGTTATATTTGTTATTGTTATTTGAGTGCAACTCAAATTTTTTATGATTTATGATTTTTTTAATGATTTTTTATGATTTAACATTTGTCTTGATGTCGTAGCCGTAAACCCGGCTTTCGTCTCCAGTTACAATTCATGTATGAATGTTTCATCGTCATCGACCTGTTCAAGAAGTCGCCGACACATCCACTCGATGTCGCTTGATGCTGTTCGGTTATCAAGCGAGGAACAAACTTTGCTGCGACTCGATTCCTGTTCAGTTTTTCTGTCAAATTGTCACTGCACGATCCGATCGAGATTCTAACCTCTTCTCCAAGTTCTTTGACAGTTGATAGGGAATTTGCACGCACCAGATCGTTGATTTTCTAAACGCGGGTGTCATCAGTTGAAATTGAAGGCCTTCCTGGTCGAGAGTCATCTTCGATCGAGGTGATGACCGCTTTTAGATCGTGTAATCCATTCATAATATTGCATCATAAAATGGTTGATGGCAGAGCATCATGTCTGTAAGCTTGTTTCAAAAGTTGAAACGTTTCTGTGAACCGTTTCCCCGGTTTCACGCAAAATTTTATATTGTATCGTTGCTCCCGAAACTAGCACGTTACAAAAATCGCTACTAACACGTAAAACTCAAATAATAACAAGAATAATAAACGAGATATCAACGATCCAAGAAACATGTGGTTACAGAGGAGGTTGTGCGGAAAACAGTGGTGCCAACCGCATGTCACTAATAAATATCTCCGTTGGCGCGTAATTAAAAATGTTCGGTTATTTTCTGAACTGACATCGTAAGCATAACTGATTAAAGTGTTAATAATACAGAACCGGTGACTTTGTATATATATATATATATATATATATATATATATATATATATATACCTCCTCGATATATATATATCGAGGAGGCAGCAGAATTTACGGTAGCTTTGGAATACGTCGACTAAGATAACCTTAATGTTTATGAATCGCTCGAGATCCATTGTTGCGGCTTCTTATGGTCCGGTCTTCGATAGAAGGATGAGAATAGATAGTTATTTTTAGAAAGGTCTGATTGGATACGTAAATGATAGGTCTGAAACGTAATAAAAAAACTGTGTTCAAGTTTAATTTTTTATAGATTGTGTTACGAAATTTTTATTTAATCCGATTTAAATGTAGAATTACATAAAATTAATTAATTTAAATATGAATTTTCTAAAACTAAAAGTCGTGTCGGTAACATATTTTAGTCCGGTTATGTAATCATTTTACTATGTTTACTTTTATGTAAATGTTTTTTGTCAGCCGATTATAATAAGTATCGTATAACTTGGAGTTTTTTTTGTCATCTTAACATTAAAAAAAAAAAAAAAAATTATTACCGTGTTATAAACGTAAGCCTTTTCTGTGCTTAATAAGTAAAAAAAAAAAAAAAAAAAAAAAAAAACAACGCACTTTTCTTGTCCTGTTTTTTAACTTTCTTTATATTGAGTTAAAAATAAAAGAAAACGGGGTTTTTAAGGAAATTTTCGAAAAAGTAAAATTTAAACAGATTTAAATAGTATAAGCGACGGTAACCTATTTGATATTTTAACACGTTGTTCATCTAATTCTAATTTAGCTGAGTACCTGATTAATTAATCGATTTTTATAATGTTCATGACGCCTTTTGCAAAAAGCGCATTCCAGAATCTGAGGGCATTTTGCGATAAATTTGGTATCTTCAGTTTATTGCTAATTTTACTATAAAAAATTGAAATCGAAATAAAATGATGAAGATGCACAATGGACGTAGATTTTGATATATTTTGCGACTGAAAAACAGGCGTTTAGCGATAGTTCTTTCGTTCAGTTTCACGCAATTTCAATTTAATATTAGGCTATAACGTCGTGACAGATTAATATTAAAAAAATTGCTACTACGTAATGCAATGAAACCAGGCGGTGTTTGTACGTTCAGTAATTTTATTCGTGAAAACTACGATTAAAGGGTTTTTGAAATCAAATCTTGACTTACTGGAGGTATTACTATAATAGCACAAAGTGACGTGAAGACAGTTAATTGAAAACCGTAATTTTGGATTATTTTATAAATCATATACTAATTGCTAGTAAAGTAACCTGTCCCAGCGTTCCTCTTTAATAGAATCGTATTTTTTTTATTTATTACTAGCAGACCCTGCAATCCTTCGCTATTGCTGTATTTGAGTATATATATGTATATATATATATATATATATATATACTAGCGCACCCGACAGACGTTGTCCTGACGCGGCATTATTCTGTAATAAATGCACACACATAAATATAAGTAACTTAATTAAGTTAAAATTAGCAGGAATGTGTTCTAAATTTCATTAAAATGACTATTAGTATGATATTATCAGTTCGTGATTGTTGTATTATTGTAATGGGTTTATTGATAAATTACGTGTAGTATGGTTAATATTTATTTTCACTTAATATTGAGATGTCCGATGAAAATGAATTAAAAAATCGAAACGTCGTAAAATTAATAATTAGTGTAATTAATACATTTTTATCCACATACTAATTTTCACTTAACATCATTCTAAAAAAGTACCTCCTACATATTTTTTTTTTAATATTTAATAATTTTGATGTTTCATAACCATGTAACAACTTAATTAATCAATTAATAAAAAAATTAAAGCACTGTAAAAAAGCAAGGTAGTTAAAATTTTAGTAGAAATTTTATAAAAAACAATTTCAATTGTTTTTTTTTAGAATTTTTGTATTTATTTTTGTTTTCGATTAGAACAAAATTTAACCAATTTTATTTTAACGAAACGAACAATTTCTTTGAACTACTGAACTGAATTTAGTTGGGCTCTGTATATACATAATCGTATATTTTTTTCCGGGGGATTTTTAGCTTTTTTTTTTGCGAAAAATATTTTCAACGATCATTCAATATATCTCGTATTTGATTTTGAAGAATAAAGATTAAAGCATATAATTTCAACAACCTTTTTTCTTAAGAATTTTGAGCTGTGCTGTACTTTCTCTTGATCGAAAATCCCCTTTTTTTGGTTTACACTTATAAAAAATATGTTTGTCTCAAAATTAGTTGGTTGTAAACAATAACAATCCTGGCCAAGTTTAGATCGCTGGAAGAAGCAGCAAAATGTTAGGGAACAGAGATTGGCCGGATCAGCCTACGCAAGGTCGGGGGATTTCTTGCTTTAGCGGCAATCGTTACGGTAACGCTTGGCTTCGTCGACCGGTTCTGTTCCCGAGTGAAGAAATTGACCTCACGATGCGGAGTAACATCTTTCCGACCAACTGTTACTTGAATCGCCTTGACCCGGATGTCTACGTCTCTTGTCGTCGCTGTTACGTCCGGAACGAGACTTTGGTACATATTTTGGGTGAATGTCCCTCCGGACGAGCCGGACATTTGGCTAGGCATGACAGGGTCGTCGATGTCTTGGAGTCGGTTGTTCAGTCTTGGCATGGTTGTTGCCCCGAACAGCTTTTCTTCGACGGCCCCGTCACATTGAGGCCTGACCAGGTAATTAAAGCACCAAGGAAGGCCTTGATTGTTGATGTGACGGTCAGGTTCGAACGGAGATTTCTCTGCGCGATGGCGCTAGAGAGAAGGTGTCGAAATACCGGTCGATAACTGCAGCCATAATGAGGGACATGGATGTTGATAGCGTACAGGTTCTTCCTGTTGTTATTGTCGCGTGGGATGGGCTTCCTAAGTTTACTTTGAAGAATCTTTCTCTTCTTGGACGTAGACCTCCTTGCTTGAAGATCTATAGGTTGGGGTATTGCGGGACTCAATTGTATAGGTCGTGGCCGCTTCGATTGTGGTTGATGATCTTTTCTTGGGCTTTGTTGTATGACAGCCTGTTTTTATACGGTCGACCCGAGCCGTTGATAATCGGGTACCACAGGGGCAGGGGGTCCTGCGCCGTTTGGTGTACCCTGTCGTTCGAGTAGGTCTCGTGGGGGCAGTGGTGTTGCTGTGGACAGCGAGGATCTAGCGCGTCACTAGGGTGCTCCTTGGAGAGTTATCATTGCCCTTTTGGAGAATTTTATAAATTATTTACAGCTCACCCGGTACGGAGCATGGTTGGCTCACACTACCATCTAAGTAGAAACCGATTAATAATTCCTATTTTTTTAATTTTGTTCTTACAGCCATCCACCTAAATGTAATGCGTGCAGCAACAAGCCTAATGCAGTTAGTTACGTTGCAGTGTTCACAGATAAAATACCTTTAATCTTGGGATATTATAAAAATGGAAATTTCTTGCCCTCATACTCCCAAAAAAATACTTTTAGTTAATCCTGTCTTCAATGCGTAGTCCACTTAGGCGCGCATACGTATTTGTATCATTGGTTTTTTCGCAATAAAAATTTCATATTTGATTTTTATTAATTATTTTTGAAATATCGCATTTTATAGAAACATGCGTCTCTTATTAAAAATGTATTATTTATGTAGCAAAAATCTGTTAATAGTCATTTGTATATGCTAAAAATATTTCCTGATGTCTATTATTTTGCTGCGTAATAATAAACGTGTTAAAAAAATTTTTTTCTATTTGTTTAAACACTTTCAGCTTTGAAATTTTGCGATTGTATCAAACACGAAAACAATTTTAAATTTATTGAATTGACAGATGTATTGATCTTTTATGAATTAAATATAAATACTTTTTTTTTTACATTTTATAAAAATATAAATGTCACTTAAAATATTCACTTCTTTTTATTTTTCCAAACAGACGTCAGTAAATTGAGACGGTTGTCAATTCGACCTTCAATCTTTTAGTCTCAGGTTGTCGACAATTGTATGATTTTTATGAGCTTCTTTTTATTTTGTTGAAGTTTCTTTGTATGTCCCGTTATAAGGTTTTTCAAGGAACTTAAGTAGTTGATATATTGAAAATAAATATTATTTCATTCTTTATGGTCTTTTTGCAATATTTCTTCTTCTTTTTCGTATTTCCATCAAGAATTATGAATGAGTGCGGTTATGTTTCCAACGAACGATTTTTTTTTCATACGGACATTGTGTTTTCTTATTCAATAAATAAAATATAAAATAACATTTTTTTTTAAAAATCCGGCAAACGTGTTTTGCCGGGAAAATATTTCTCAATTTTTTTCAAGATACTTACGGCTACCAGCGGTTAGGAGGAAAATTATTTATAAGCTCTTATTTTTTATAATTTCAACAGCCGGTGTGTGCACCAATATAAATAAAACGGTTAATTTGCTTCAAGTTTTAACAAGGTTGATTTATTCTGGATTTTTTTGCCCTTGTGAGTAAAAGTGCTTTTTAATAGATATTGAATTATATAACAAAAAAAGGTTATTCTACTTTTTGTGTGAAAGTTTTTGATATTCAGGACCCACGGAGATATCTCCCCATCCCGGTGAAAAATTGTAACCAAAATTAAATGGGATTCAGTGACCCTATTCATAAGTCGTTGTACAAAATTTCATAAAAATTCGATATCCGAGTCTGAAGATATCACCAAAACGATAACCGACAAAAATTACTCTTATTCCCCCTTATTCGAACGAAATTACTCAAATACGAGTACATAACGAAAGTGACGTTAATACCCGTATAACATATTGGAATCGTAGAATAGTCAAGAATCCGAAAATTATAAAATAGAAAATACGGTTTTTATTTTCATCCCTTTTTGGGGATTTTATTAAGAATAAATACAATCAGAGATATCTTAGCTTCCTAAGAAGCATTATTAAATTATGTGCAAAATATTTTCTACATTTTCGGGAATTTTTTTTATACGAAACCCGTAAGGTCTGCATATCTTTAACCCTTTGAGTGATAGTGATCAAAATTAAATGATATCATTGCTCTACGTAGAGAAAATATCGAGCCAGATTAAATCCAAATCAGTCATTATGCAGATATCAAGCGAAAATACTACATACATAATATACTTTTGGAATTTTTCAATGCTAATTTTAGGTAGATTTCATAAGAAAGCTACCTATTGTAATGGGTACTGTGATTCGACTTCCGGAACATTTCGACGTATCTTCGAGTTTCACGTCTCTAAGACCCCAAAACCACCGTCAGTTCAAAAGTTTATATACAGAGTGTTTCTAAAATGGTGTGCTGGCTATACTTTTTCGGATTCTACTCGTAAAACTAAACAAAAAAGTCCTTAAGAAAAATGAAATTACTAGTTTTTTGCTTTAGCGTTAATCCAGGATGTAAATGACCGTTTCGCAATAAGCATTAATTGCTACTGCAACTTATTAAATGCTTTATAAAATATTAGTAATATAAGTATTTCTTGAAATTCTATTGATCTTATTTCTTTTCAAATTACAGGTGCTGTTTTCTATTCTGTCAAATTATTTTACTCGTCGTACAGCAATTTTATGTGTTTGTTATTTACACTTAAACAAGTTCGTTTTGTGAAGTGACCTCGATGATATTTTAGCGTTTATATTAATGTGCTTTTCACTCTTTCCTAATTAATAATTTAATGATCTATATATATATATCTTGTATGGTTTTGTTTTTAAAAAAAAAATTGAATAATTTTTCATTGGACTTAGTCATCGATGAAAGTTGTTTCCTTTTTTTTTTACATTGATTGCATTAAGCATTAGAACAAGGGAATATAAATTTTACTTTTTTTTTTTGAAGCGGTTGTGGTTTTCCGGATAACTTGTAGTCGCTTTATGTTCAGGGTCAATAATCTTTTTTTTCCTTACGATTATTTCAATGTTATTCAACTATTTCCTAGTTGAACAGTTCATTTCCGTTAGAGATAGCAGTATTTGAATTTAAGTTTAAACAAATTAATTACATGTAAATTAAGTGTTCTGTATTATGCAAATTAAGAATATAGTAGTAGTCTATTCGATGATTGATAATTTTTGTGTTTATTAGCTAGCTACCTTTTTTCTTATTTAGCCTCCGGGAATTACCGTTCAGGTATTCCTTCAGAGGATGGTATGAGTGTAGTGAAGTTGTAGTCTTGTACCAGTCTCAGGCCCACCGTTCCTGAGATGTGTGGTTAATTTAAACCCAACTACCAAAGAACACCTCGGTATGCACGATGTAGTATTCAAATCCGTATAAAAGTAACTGCGTTTACCTAGGACTTGATCGCTGGAACCACTCGACTTCCAAATCAGCTGATTTGGGAAGACGTGTTCACCACTAGATCATTCCGGTCGGTATTACCTAGCTACCGTCAGTTTACTTGTATGTAGAAGAATTCTTTCATTCGTAGTAGCACATCAGTTGTGCTACTTAATTAATCCAACAAATGGATTAATAGAATTAAGTAAACTAAATGTCAACGTTATTAAATTATTATCACTAAGTTATATTTAATCTTAAATGAATACGAAATTCATAATTAAATTCATTTGTAAGGATCTGCCGACATTTTAACGACTTATATAAATACCGAATGTCCCCTATAAAACGCAACCCGTTTACTCAGTAGGTATATTAAAATAAAAAAGGCATTTGTTAGTTATTAAATTAAATATTGTACTTCGCGAAAAGAAAAGTACGTATTTTCTTAGAGGTAACCTCCAAAGAAAAACATTTAGCGCAGTGAAATCGGAAGATCTTGGTAAGTTACGACCAATAACGCGATCACCAAAGAATTCGTTTACGAAATCAGAGTTTGAATGAGCGTAGTGTGATATTGCACCGTCATTTTGCAACCGGCAGTATCGATTTTGCTCTTCCAACACTGCGATGAATTGCAATAAAATATTTTGATATCGTTCTGCAGTAATTGTGTACTCGAAGAAAAAAGGACCGATAATCTTTTTTCGTGATACATCACACCATACACGCCCATCTTCTGCGGGTGCGGTTGTTTTTCGTGATAACCTACTGTTATGACTGTTTACGTAGCCTGGTTTTAAAGAATCAGACTCTCGAGTAGAGATCATCTTCGTATAAATTCCTGTACACGGGATGAAACTACCACACGTACGCCTTAGTTAACACTTTTGCAGTTACATCTTTTTCATATATCCTTATAGGTTTAATAAGATTTATCAAATTCAAGGACGTGATTGTACGATCGGTTAAGAAACAAGGATTTGATAAATTATTAACCTTAAAGTGTCCTTTAAGGCTTTTATTATTCGATTTATTCGTATTTTTCAGAAAGTGCTAAGAATAGATTTAGATATTAATTTATATTTGGATATTTTTTCATCGTTAAAAATTTATTTTTCTGGGAGGGACGTTGCTTTCTCATCTGGATTGACCGGGTGTAACATTGCCAAGTCGTCGCGAGTGTGTAATCGTTATTTGCCACAGCCTTTAGCTTGTAAGAAGCGCATACTGCTTTCTGTGTGCGAGTGAATGATAGAAAGAATTAATAGCATCCAGTAGGCGACCGTAATACTTCCCTCGCTCCCAGCACACGACTTCGAACATTTACATTTGGATCAGCACCAAAATGATTGCCGTTGCTGACGGCCGTAATAGTATTAGGGAACGATGGCGTGATTTTCAATAACTTTTATACTCATTATCAGACATTTATCATTTTAAAGTAAAAGTTTAGTCGCCTATTTTCCATTTCCGTTAAGACGGGATAGATAACGCGATACCCACCTTGATGACTTGACTGTATGTCTAAAACATTGATTCTTAACCTTTTTCGCCCGCCACCCACATTGGGAATCAAAGATTTTTTAGCGCCTCCAAAATTTTTAAACTTACCATCTGTTGAAAATAATTGCAATTGATGTTTTTAAGATACGCTCTTAAAAAGAGTAGTCGAAATTATTATTTTTAAACGTGGCATATCCTATTTCTGAGTTGAAACTTAAATTTTGAATGACAGCGATTGAACCGAATGTTTAATCATATTTGGAAGTATTTTTAATAAAATTGTTTTCAAAAAATTATAATTGTATTTATATAGTTATATAACGACGATAGCGATAGCATATTCAATATAACAATACAATAATGGTTTCAATTGAAACAACAAAGCTTTCAATTGGAAAATTACTCTTACATTAATCTAAAAACTGCAACGTTACATTAAAGACTTCACAATTTGTCATTAAAGCTAGATCAAACCCTTTAATTTCCATATTTATTTGTATCAATACTTTGCTTATTTCGGCAGATTTACAGCATTAAAGACAAAAGTGGCCTTTTCTCTTTAAAGTGGAATATTTCGGTTCAGAAAAATCGTAGATATACAAAAAAAATAATAATTAAAGCCGGAGTCTTAGGCTTTTTTACGATTTTAATGTAGTATACTGAGAAAATTTCGTTTCTCCCATGCGCTCGATAAAACACGAAGAAAAACTTTCTTCTCGCAGATTTTTTTTTTAATTTGATGATTCTTGCAATTTGAAGTACACTGTCAAAAAGTATAGAATTGAAGGTTTAATTGTTTTTTTATTCGTTTCTAAACCGCTTGGTTGCAAAGTTAAAGTAGTTGAATACATTTATTTTTTATCATAAAATATAGGTGTCTTTAATTTTTTGTACTAGTTTAATAGGTATTTAATTTTAGTTTGAAATATCAGGAAAACATAATTATTGTCTTTTTTTATCAGCCATCTCCTTCCTAGATCGCCCCCAGTTTCCTGTGGGCTTTCTACCGCCCCCCCCCCCCCGCGAAGGCCACCAGCACCCACACGGGTCCACTTTGAGAATGAATGGTCTAAAAATTCGATGTTAATTATCGGTAGTAAATATCGTTAGTGATTTTTTTGTGTGCATATTTTACAAGTATAAATCGCGTTAAAAAAATATCTATTCATCTTTTTAGCACCTCAATAATGTAATTCTTTAAACTTGAAACTCATCGACAAAGTTATTATTCTACTATTATAGATTAAACTTTTTCGATCCTTGTTTAGAAATTATGAAAGTCTTCTCGTTTCATATTGATAGTAATTGTTTTGATGATCCGTTGATCCTTCGTGCATAATCGCATAAACAATTAATTAATAATAAATTGAAGCGGAAGGACAATTACAGTGTTTTCAATTAACGTTTCATCATAATATTGTAATTGATAGAAGATAGGTTCTGTCGTAAATTTATTTGTGTATCTCGTTTTACCGCAGTACGTTTAGACAAGAGTTGCGTAGTATCCTTTTTAGCTTCTATTAATACATTGCGTGCTTATCAGTTATTAGTTTTGATTATCTATAATAAAGCAAAAATAAATAACATTTAAAATATTGTTATCGAAGTGAACAAATTATATAACTTGTTGATAATGAAAATAGAAAATCTTCATACTGTGCTTTAAATCGATTAATAATTTGTATTAGTAAATATTTCACAATCTAAACAATAAAAATTAGTCTATTGAAATAGGTTAATTTAGCTGTATGCCGTCGACACGGAAAGGATAAATTAAATTAATTTTCTAGTCTTGCTATAAAAATATAAATGGCGAATTGTAATGATTTAATTCATTGTCGTATTATGTTACGATTTTAACTTATACACCTGTCTACCACACACACCCAAGTTTGGAAAATTAAAAAAAAATTGTTACTTGTTTGCATATATTTTATTAAAAGAATCACCATAGAAAATCGAACGTACGAGGTGTGATAAAAAAATACGGTGAATAATTTTTTATTAAAAAAAATAATAAGGTTACATAGAATTCGATTTAATCTCCTTCAAAGTACTGTCCTTGGCTAGCAATGCACTTATCCCAACGTTGCCTCCATGACTGGAGGCATTTCTGGAAGGCGTCTTTCGGAAGGGCTTTCAGCTGCTCGGTCGTGGCCCTCTCAATGTCAGCAATGGTGTCAAAACGTTTTCCTTTAAGCACAGTTTTAATTTTTGGGAAAAGCCGCAATAATCCACTTATAAATTTATATCGAAGACGGTTTCTTAATTTCACCAGATAATATAATTTCATGTGTCATATTAGCTATCATTTCTTTTTCGTTTTTAGCCTCCAGGAATTACCGTTCACAGGTATTACTTCAGAGGAGGATGAATGAAGATGATATGTATGAATGTAAATGAAGTGTATTCTTGTTCAGTCTCAGTTCGACCATTTCTGAGATGTATGATTAATTGAAATCCAATCACCAAAGAACACCGGTATTCACGATAGAGTATTTAATTCCGTATAAAAGTAACTGCCTGTACTAGGACTTGAACGCTGGAACTCTCGACTTCCAAATCATCATTTGGGAAGACGCGTTCACTACTAGACTAACCCGGTGGGTCGTATTAGCTATCCGATATGTGCAGTGTATACGGAGTTTTGTTTTAAGTGATCGGTTTACGAGGGTAGCTAGCTAGAGATTGAAATAGATGTCATTCCATAATGAATAATATTCCTGATTGTATGAGTATTTTCCAGCAATAAGTCTTCGCTAGGGAATAATTACTCTTTTTTCGTAAACTCATTACATATTTTTAAAACTTTGTCAATTTTTGTCTTCATTTTTTTTCTGCTATCCGCTGCGCTGTTGTCCATTTTCGAATAGAAAAACTTTCCACAAAGAAATCGGCGTGTCTCGCTTTTAATTTATCCCTACCCATAAATTCATTGGCGATTTCCAGGGATTTTTCATCCGACACATTTCTGTAGAAGTCGCGTACCCAAATCGAAGAACATTCCATATATGTGCTACATGTTTTTCTTCTATTTCCGGATATTTCGCATTTTTCCGCGGAAGTGTCTTGCTTTTAATAGCTACGAGAAATTCGACACTCACTGCAAGACTGCTATACGAAATTTTAGATAAAAATGGAAAAAATATATTTCGGTAACGATCGATAAAACTGATTTCATATGAAATAAAAGTAGTCTGTGTGAGAAAAAACGAAGTACAGCTTTCGGTAAATCTGGCGCCACGTCGTAGATAACAGTATATGTAATATGAAGATAATAGTATATGAAGTCGTACGTACATAACTTTGTCGTTAAGTTTTTTGTTTTATCTCTTTTTTCTGTTTAGCCTCCGGAATCATCATAAGGTATTACTTCAGAGGATGAATGATGATTATGTGCATGTATGTATGTAAATGAAGTGTAGTCCTGTGCAATCTCAGGTCGACCATTCCTGAGATGTGCGGTTAATTGTTTTTGTTTCATCTAAATCATGTTATTTCGACGGATGTAGGTTCGTACTAAAAACAAAGCAGTTTGTGTTAGAATTCTGTGCGATTGATAAATATATAAGAAATCTTATCTCATAAGATCATCATCTCTGTGAAACCTTAAAATTCATGTACGAAGCGAAGGCTATATTTTTGTAACCGTCATTCCGGACAAAATGATTCGCGTGGTACTCTGGTGTTTACAGGATTTTTTACAGTTCTTATTTATATGAGGCCTCTTCTCCGTTCTTTACAAATAATAGTATTGCTTATTCTTGGACTCGTAATCTGAAGCTTATAATAGCTGATATTTGTTTATTGAGACACATAAGTACACATTATCGTAATATTGTGTGTTATAAAAGAACTTCTCGGTTTCAAATATGATTTACTCAGCATTATATTCAAAAAAGTAAACTCTGAAGTGTTTTTTTTTTTGGCGTTTAGCACACTTCAGCATGTGCACCATTCGTTGTCCAGCAATAATCCAGTTCTTCCAACCCACTCGCCAGCATGTCGGGTGTAATGAATACTACTGCTGCTACAAAACTCTACCGAAGGTGGTTGATGTCACCGACTAAACAATGATTTTCACATGCCCCCACTAAAAGAAATTTAGTTGGGTCATGTGTGGGCTTCTCAGGGGCCATGCGATCTCTTCCAGTCCGCCTGTTTTTGAAACCGAATGTTTAATGCAGCACGGACGTGGTTCCTGAAATGCGGCGGAGCGCCGTCGATTGATAGAAAATTAATCCTTTTTCTTGTTCAGTGTCGTCAATCTGTTGAAAGACGTAAAGTTCGAGCATATAACACAAAATATCCTCATTAATTGTGCTTTCTACAAAAATGAACGGGCCTACAGTGCTTTCATTCATCAGTCCGTACCAAACATTAACTTTAGGAGAATCACGCTGATGTTCGGTAATTTAATGCGGTTGCTCTGATCCTTAAATCCTGCAATTGTGTCGATTTTCTGACCAGCTAATGTGGAATGTCGCCTTACCTGAAAACGTGACATTTTTCAGATAGTCCTCATTTTCATCGGTGTTGTTTAGCATTAAAGCTGCAAACTCCGATCTTATCACTTTGTCATCTAGTTAGATTTCATTTCTAAATTATTGTATCTTTTATGCACGTAGTCTAATCCTCTTACGCACCACTTTCTACCCTGTATGCGCTATTGCTCGGATTCGTTTCACATTCTGTTCAAATTCGGATGGCCTGCCTGGTGATTGCCTCTTTAACACTCCCTGTTTCCTTAAACTGATTAAACCGTTGGAGTATTGTTTTATTCGTTGGCGTGGCACTGCCATATTAAATTCAATTATTACGCTGAATGTGATAACCGATCTTGTTTCGATAATCCAAATCACGCACGAGCATCGTACTGCGGTGTCGTCATGACTTAGAGTGAGACATCCGACCGGATACGCAATAAAGGTCACTCATTGGTGGCGACCGTTACGAATACTTGCGATAAAAAGCTTGATAATATAACGAACTTAACTAGAAAACAGGTTGATTTTAACTGATTTCTATTTCATTGAGGTTTTTTTTTGAACTATGGAGTTATTTTATAAACACTCCGTACGGTACAAATCAAGTCGTTTTGCTTTTCTTTTTTTTTGTCTTTAGTCGTTAGACTTTACTTTCTTTTTCCTGTTTAGCCACCGGTAACTACCATTTAGATAATTCTTCAGAGGATGAATGAGAGGATGATATGTATGAGTGTAAATGAAGTGTAGTCTTGTACATTCTCAGTTCGACCATTCCTGAGATGTGTGGTTAATTGAAACTCAACCACCAAAGAACACCGGTATCCACGATCTGTATTCAAATGAAGTGTAGTCTTGTACATTCTCAGTTCGACCATTCCTGAGATGTGTGGTTAATTGAAACTCAACCACCAAAGAACACCGGTATCCACGATCTGTATTCAAATCCGTGTAAAAATAACTGGCTTTACTAAGACTAGGACTTGAACGCTGGAACTCTCGACTTCCAAATCAGCTGATTTGGGAAGACGCGTTCACCACTAGACCAACCCGGTGGTCGATCCACCAGTCGTTAGACTGGTTTGATGCAGCTATCCAAGATTCCCTATCTAGAGCTACTCATTTATTTCGGTATACCCCCTATATTCTACATCCCTAACCATTTGTTTTACTTATTCCAAACGTTGCCTGCCTGCACAATTTTACCGTCTTCCTGTCCCTCCAATATTAAAGCGACTATTCCAGGATGCCTTAATATGTGGCGTATAAGTCTGTCTCTTCTTTTAACTATATTTTTCCAAATGCATCTTTCTTCATCGATTTGCCGCAACACCTCTTTACCCACCCGTCTGATTTTTAACATTCTCCTACAGCACCGCATTTCAAAAACTTCTAATTTTTGTTCTCAGGTACTCCGATCGTCCAAGTTTCACTTCCATAAAAAGCTACGGTCCAAACATATACTTTCAAAAATCTTTTCCTGACGTTTAAATTAATGTTTGATGTAAACAAATTATATTTCTGACTGAAAGCTCGTTTCGCCTGTCTTTTATATAGCTCCTGCTTCGTCCATCTTTAGTAATTTTACTTCGCAAATAATAAAATTCTTCTATCTCCATAATCTTTTCTCTTCCTATTTTTAAATTCAGTGGTCCATCTTCCTAATTTATACTATACATTTCATTACTTTCGTTTTGTTCTTGTTTATTTTCATGCGGTAGTTCTTGGGCAGGACTTCATCCATGCCGTTCATTGTTTCTTCTAAATCTTTTTTACTCCCAGCTAGAATTACTATATCATCAGCAAATCGTAACATCTTTTATCTCTTCAGCTTGTACTGTTACTCCGTATCTAAATTGATCTTTAACATCATTAACTGCTAGTTCTATGTAACGATTAAAAAGTAACGGGGATAGCGAATATCCTTGTCGAATTCCCTTTCTTATTACGGCTTCTTTCTTATGTTCTTCAATTATTACTGTTGCTGTTTTGTTCCTGTAAATGTTAGCAGTCGTTCTTTTATATCTGTATTTGAATCCTAATTTTTTTTAAATGCTGAACATTTTATTCCAGTCTACGTTATCGAATGCCAAAAATTAAATTTCTTATTAATCATTTTTCTTTTTCTGTTATAAAGGAATTTTAAATTCTAATCTAAATCATAATAAATGACATCAACCTGAAGTATAGCAGCTGGCGGTTATTAAAGAAGGAATAAAAACATTGAGCGGGTGGTACGAGGTAGTTAGGCTTGTCTTTTTGAAGACATAGATTTCATTATTAATAAAATGTATCGTTAAAATAATTTATAGCGGATGACTGTTCAAAACAATTTTGTATATTAACGCAAATCATCAGTAATGAAACCACAAAAATTGTAATATTTTTTTAAATGTTGACTGAAAATCTGTTTACTAACGAAATTAAAGAAGTTGTTTTAAATTTTATATTTGGCACTGCGCTTTAAAATGGATGAAAAAAATAGTGACGATGAGATTATGGTAATAAAGACGCCGATAACTCACCGCATATATCGTGTACTGAAGCGATCCATCATGTCGTAGAGGTAATGGAGGTATTAGTATAAAAAAAGAGACAAACCTTGTTTCGAGAATGGCGCGTAATTTTTAATCTTTCATCTGGAAACATTTGCTGTAAAAATAAATTATCAGAACGCTTCCTGTTAAAGTAATTTATGAGATTATATTATTTAAATGTTTATTCTTGATTAAAAAAAAAAAATTATCAGTTTTTATTAATATTAAATATATACGATGCAACTTTTTTAGTTTGTTACATTAATGAATAATGAATCGTTTGAAAACAAGAACCTGCATATTCCTGCTTTTTGTACAAAATTCTATGATGCCGTTTAGTAATTACCTACTATGCGATATGTCGCATAGTAGGTCGCATACCCCGTCCTGAGGTTATATCTACTGTGCATGTAGATTTTATACGCATTTACTTTATATTCTCAACTGTTTGACCTTGGATTTTCATTCTGTTTACATTTTGTGCCTACCGCATATCACATTGTTTTTAATCTCTTTCTGACAATTTTATTTTATTTTCATATCTGTTTATCACAAGTTGTTTCAATAAAGTATTCATAATACTATTTAATCTTAATGCCGGTTTTTATTTATAAATTAGCTTAACTATGTTACGTCTCCTAATCCATTACTCACTGTTTTGATTTGTCACTTAATATCCCAAAATGAAAATAATGCTGATTTATTTTTCTTAAAAAAAAAAAACAATCCTTTCAAATGTATATTTAACAATTAGTACAGGCAATTTGTCATCAAAATAGGCTGTATTTGAAAATCCTTACCTACCGATTGATCTTTTGTCCATGCGTTAGGGGTGATGAGGGAAGCTTAACTCCAGATTTTTAACATCCCCTCCCATAGATTTTTGAAAAACTCAAAAAGTTTTTGAAATGCGTTTTTCTCTGAATCTATGCACGGCTTAGCATTCCAGAGTTATAGCGGTACAATGGCAACGTAGCGGCCCTATTGTTACTGTAGCCGGGGAGATCGGCATTGTTCAGCGACTAGACCGGTTTCAAACACGTGCCCAATTCACAACATTTTCACACTTTCACAAGCTACAGCTCCAAAACGGTAAGTCGTACAAGAAAATCGTTTAAATAAAAGTTGTCTGTTTTTTTGAGATTAACAACTTTTCCAAATGCAATACAGACGAAAAACAATATTTTCCGGTGAAAAAACCGAAAAAACATCTTTTTTACAACTTCAGGGCCACCTAGTATTTCAATTTCAAATTATACGGCATAACTTCAAACACATCAATTGTAGAGGAGAATGTCCTCTACATTTTTTGTTTGAAAAACTTTTCTCTAAAATGCATAGATTCAGAGAAAAACGCATTTCAAAAACTTTTTGAGTTTTTCAAAAATCTATGGGCGGAGTACGTTAAAAATCTGGAGTTAAGCTTCCCTTATCACCCCTAACATATGGAAAAAAACATCGGTCGGTAGATAAGGATTTTCAAATAAAAATACAAATTGACTATTAAATACAAACACAGGACGAAACATAAAATTTATTTCCAGATAATTGGATCTGAATCACTTCACATAAATTGTTTATACGCTTCCTTATAAACATCCAAATTATTAAATCAATAAATCGGTTTATTTTGACTTGATTAATTACGATTTTTTTTTCAACATAATATTATTTCGTGATGTCATTGTGATAAAGGCTTTCTTAAATTCATAAATATTGAATGCTATTTTATCATTTTTATAGTCCGAAACTCTTAATTTTATTTTTCATCTTTATTACATTAATACTACAAATTAATTATATACCGTTCTAAATTACAATAAAAAAGTTTTTATTATAGAATATTTGCCATATTTTAATAACTCAAATGATGCCGATACGGAACAAGCCAGTAAAAATACTCCTAATGAGCATTACGGATATTCGCTAAATAAGAATATGTATAAAAGAAGTGTTTCAACTAGAGTTAGTTCACATGTTTTCTGAGAGATATCGTAGACTATAAAAACAAAAAAAAAATATATATATTTTTAGTTATAAAGAGAAATAAAATATTCATTACATACGGGACATTATGTGCCGTAACGCACAGTCGTTAAGTACAATACGGCAACAATGAGGCCCGTACAGCACTAGAGTTAAATAACTTGCCGTTCAGGACTGCACACTGGAATTACGCAAACGACGACAAGCACAGAGCAACTGCCTGTTTACGGCTCATACATGCGTCGTACCGCAGCGAACGTGTTAACTTAGTGAAATGTGTGCATAATATAAGAAGGAGAATGCATATGTAAAGCGTTTGGAACATTTAGCGTGTTGAGCAAGATCTGGCGATCAAATAGTTTTTCTGCAAGGAGTAAGAAGGATTTTCAACTTAAATATCATGAGTGTGCTGTTCTACGGGGTTGAATCCCGAAAACTGAGCAGAAAGATCATAAATATGTGTCCATAAGTACTTGTAGAGAGGGTTGGGAGTGAGGTGGCCTGACTTCATAACGCTAATGAAGTACCCATTAAGTGTAGATCAGAAGAAGGAAGCGGGGTAGGTCGGCCACACTCTTCAGAATGTTGCTGGTGAGGTGGCTAGGGAAGCTCTTGCGTGGATTTCTTCCGGTAGAAGAAGGGTTTGTAGGCCGAGGAATACTTGGAGGACACTGACGGAGGAGTTCAGGGAGAAAGGAAGGACCTTTCTTTCTTTTTCCTGAGAGAGGATGATATGTACGAGTGTAAATGAAGTTAGTTATGTACAGTCTTAGTTCGACCATTACTGGAATGTGTGGTTAACTGAAACCCAACCACCAAAGAACACCGGTATCCACGATCGAGTATTTAAATCCGTGTAAAAATAAGTGACTTTTTTAGGATTTGAACGCTGGATCTCTCGACTTCCAAATCAGCTGATTTGGGAAGACGCGTTCACCACCAGAGAGAGAGGAAGAACCTGGGTGGCGGTTATCAGGGTCAGGTGGAGAGAAACAGTGGTGGGCCTACGCTGCAGGAGGAGTCAGGATTAAGAAGAATTCTTCTTAATCTTCCTGGAGGAGGATTAAGAGGAAAAATGTGTACATGTTACTTCTCATAACCAAAAAGGTTGGTTATAAACCAGACGTGACACCAAAATCTTTCTTGAAGCTGACAGACATATAGCAGTTCTTAAATTATTATTATCCATTTCATCAGGCTTATATAGAAAGAGAGTGTAAAATGTTGTTATTCCTTGCCCTTCTTCAAATGTGTCAAACTTTCTTTTGCAAGTTGTCATGCTATGTCTATCAAAATGCCGATGATAATCAGCCTTACAAGTGAAACCTTGTTTCTTTTCACCGCAGAAACCAACTGTTTGTGACAAATAGCGCAAAGAAACAGTTTAACGTGTATCCTGTTTATCGAATAACGATAAAAGTATACATCGGCTTATTTTCTAGAGGATCGTAAAGTAATATGAACGGAAGTGATATTCGTATGGAACAACGAACAAATTCTTTTTCCCCTTAAAATCTCGCATAAGTAATATATGTTAAGGTATTTCTTGTTGGTTTATTTAAATGAAATCATTTATTTGCAAAATTGTTATAATGTGTTTTTTTTTTACAAAATTGCTCAATTTTTGTAAAAACATGTTTTTATATTTACGGTTTGTGCTTATGTCAGAGATAAAAGATGTGTTGTAAAACTTTAAGTCAGGAAAAATTGGTGGTAATTTGAATTGATATTTAACAATATTTATGTGACCTCCCCTTATATAAGTTAATAATACATTGACATCACAGAAAAGGGATAATGATTGTGCCCTCGGATAGATATAAAAGCTGTACTAGATGCCTGGTGGCTCACAGAAATATTATACGAGTCGAAGGTTACTCTCACAGCGTTGTTTTATTTATTATTTATATAAATACATACACGAGTTAGCTTGAAAAAAATTGACGGATACCTTTTATTAGAATTGATAATCAGAGATTATATGTTTATGAGTTGGTAGCATTTATGACATCACAATACGATCAATGTTATGTGTTTGCTTCTCTACTGTTTAACACAATTTGGTTTGTTAAATGCGTGTTATATCAGTTTCCTGTTCAACATTTTCTTCTTTGAAGAGTGGAGTTGTCAAAATTTGTTTTACTTTGAAAAAAAATTTACTCAAAACTTCCGTTTTTAATTTTGTGAATAAATACGGTCTTATTGAAAAATTTTTATTTAGTATTATTTATTTTTTTCTGTCTATTATCGGTGTAGGAAGTTTCTTTCACGTCAAAATGTAACTTATGGGAAAGTTTTCTTCATACTATTTCGACGTTTAACCAGCCGATTTGTATTGGTTTCCTACATTAAAATCTTATTTCAAGAGAACAAAACAAGAAGCTCGATTGCATCATCAACGCGATAAGGCAACTAGAAGAGGTTTATAATAATTGATTATAGGATTATTTCCAAATGCTGTATGAACGTTGGAAACTATATAAAACTGTTTAATGTACACTTTTTTTGAGCTAATATTCGTACGACAATTTGAAGTATCACTTATTATACGAGTAGTTTACTTTCATTCAGAAGTATTTTTAAATATAATAGATCTTTCATAAATATTTGTTAGAAAAATTACTTAACGTTCCTCAAATTGTGAATTTTTTTATATATACCAGGAAAAAAATCTTTACGTAGAACAAGCAGTTAATGATGTTAAAGAACAGTTTAGATCCATAGTAACAGTACAAGCTGAAAAGATAAAGATGCTACGATTTGCTGATGTTACAATAATTCTAGCCGAGAGTAAAAAGGATGGAGGAAGGAACAATGAACGGGACGGATGAAGTCCTACGCAAGAACTACCGCATGAAAATAAACAAGAAAAAAACGAAAGTAATGAAATGTAGTAGAAATAACGAAGATGGGCCACTGAATGTAAAAATAGGAAGAGAAAAGATGGAGGGAGAAGAATTTTGTCATTTGGGAAGTAGAATTACCAAAGATGGACGAAGCAGGAGCGATACAAAGTGCCGAATAGTACAGGCAAAACGAGCCTTCAGTCAGAAATATAATTTGTTTACATCAAAAATTAATTTAAACGTCAGGAAAAAATTTTTGAAAGTTTATGTTTGGAGCGTAGCTTTATATGGAAGTGAAACTTAGACGATCGGAGTACCTGAGAAGAAAAGATTAGAAGTTTTTGAAATGCGGTGCTACAGGAGAATGTTAAAAACCAGATGAGTGGATAAAGCGAAAAATGAAGAGATGTTGCGGCAAATCGATGAAGAAAGAAGCACTTGAAAAAATATAGTTAAAAGAAGAGACAGATTTGTAGGCCACATATTAAGGCATCCTGGAATTGTCGCGGAAATTAACCCTGGAATTAACCCCGTAGATGAAAAATCTACAGGATTCTGTATATCACCTATTCACTTACATTAACGCTTTATTTCTAGCAACTTATGAGGAAATTACTCGAAATATTTTAACAAGTTTTTTGCATCCAATTTAGATGTTTATTAAATGCTCTCAGACTAAAACGACTTAAGTTACGCTTGAATAATTATTGGAATAAAATAACAAACGTTAAGGACACATTTTAGTTTTAAATAAACTAATTTAGCCGTTTTTACCTGTCCTTACCTGGATCACAAGTTCATATGAATAGTTTAAATGACATCGTATAGGTTTTAGCTTACAAACGAAAACCGTAAGCTTTCTCTTTGGAATGCTGTGAGCGAGATTGTATTATAATTCTTTTTCGTAATGAGTTTTTACTTTTTAATGTTAATTGTAACAATTAACATTTACTTAAGAAATCTTTATTTCTTTATTTGTACATGTGCAATTATCTTTTCTTTTTCTGTTTTTCTACTTTTTTTTCTTTTTTACTGGTTTGTTTTAAAATATATCACAACTATTAAGACGCCCAACTAAAAATTAAAATTCGTTACATTTACGCTTTTTTCATAACGTATTACTATTATTACAAATAAATACTTAATTACTCTCCGTGCTGTTTATAATTTAATAAGATTATAATCTAATAAATGTAATTAAATTAAAGCAATTAAGAACGTAATTGCTTTGCGCTAAAGCCGAATACAGTAATAAGTTTAACCCACACGCTACTCGGTAATATTAATCCCCTACAGAGGGAGAAGTCATCCAATATGTTTTACTTACAATCTGATACGATTATAATTTCGATACAATTCCGTTAATTCAGATCTCGTTCATTCGAATATTTGGATTACTCGAATCCCCCTTTTTTCCTTTCGAAAATTCTAAGGCTTTCTTTTGTAATTTTGGTCCATTTTTATGAAACGTTTCTTTAGAAATACCGTCTGAATATTTATGATTGTGGGTTATTAATCAGGATGGTTGTTAGTTCGATCCCGGTCAGGTTTGAATTATTTTTATGCGTTAGCGATAATTTTTTCATCACAAAATAATATGGGGAAGGTCAGTCGTAATCTGTCATCAGGCCTTAGTTATCAGATCGAATGAATATACTGTTTTCTATATATATGTGATGCCATGAGTTCCGACTAAAACCTGTAACTGGAATTTTATTACGTAATTGTTTTGCTATCTTAATTGAAAGAGTAATTTAACGAGCTATACCAGCTGTAAAAAGAGGTACAGTTTATTTCGTAATCGTATCTTTGTTGTTTTTTGTTCCTCATGTTTGTAAATTGTTAACGTTAATGACATGTTCTTTTTATAAGCGGTAATTTAACTACAACTTCGATGTTCTCTTTTAAAACTAACATTAAAAGTTGTAATAAATAGCTAGCGTGCTTTATTTTAGTTTAATTGTATTTTAAAACACAAAAGAGTTTTCTAGTTAAATCTTCAGTGTTACTTTTAAGTTATTTCTTCCGACAGGATGGTTTTATTAATAATAATAATAATATTCCGTTTTAGCAGAAAGTAAGGTTTACATCTAGTAAAAATTAATAGAAAGTTATATTTATTATTTTAATGTTACTTCTATCAGAAAGATACTACGATTTCCTTTTATAACTTATCGAATGCGAAGAAAAAAATTTGTTCAGAAATTAATTTTGTGGATCAGTACATAAGAGAAACTAATTATAAGTATGCGAATAGAAATTAAAATTAGAATAATAGATAGCGGGTATCCGAAAATAATTCCTCGATTTTAAATTAAATTTACAAATGTATGTATTTTATTATATGAAAGTAGCTAGTCTAAAGCTTGTTTTTGCCTCTTAATGTGAGCACCGTTTATAGCCTTGCAGAAACCACTGTTAATTCACATCATCCTACACTCTGGCCAGTCTGGCTGTTGGAATCGCTTTCACGGCTGCTGTTATTTTTTTATGAAGGTGATGAGAGGATTTTTTTTTTTTATATATGATGTCTTTTACGCAGCCCCAAAAGAAAACCCACCGGTTTGGTCTAGTGGTAAACGCGTCTTCCCAAATCAGATGATTTGGAAGTCGAAAGTTCTAAGGTTCGAATCCTAGGCAGTTACTTTTATTCAGAATTGAATACTAGATCGTGGATATCGGTGCTCTTTGGTAGTTGGGTTTCAATTAACCACACATCTTAGGAACGGTCGAACAGGACTGTACAAGACTACACTTCATTTACACTCATACAGTTCCTCTGAAGCAGTACTTGAACGCTAATTCCCGGAGGTTAAACAGAAAAAAAGAAAGATCTGTTTTGTTAATGTAGCCCCAAAAGAAGAAAACCGTTGGCGTCAAATTAGTCGCGATGGGATGGATCTTTTCTGCCGTTATGAACTTCTGCGAACCGGAGTAGAAAGCGGAGCAGCCATGGTTAACGGCAGGGCAGCGATAATGAAAATAACCTAGCAGCATCAAACCTTCACAGACAACTATTAAACCACGAATGCGTCATCTACGCAACACGACAGTACAACCAACAAAACAAAAATATAACTAAATTGCGGATAATAATTGACTTACCCTCGTGCATATATATATATATATTTTAAATTTAAATAAATTAGGGCAGATTCGAGTTTTTAAAGTTAGAAAGTTGCCAATTGTCCACCAAAAGTAAACGTTCACTAATACCTTAAGATAACATTTCTATGATATTAAACAAATAATAAATTCAACTCTGTTTTCGTCATCTGATTTTGAGAAATCCTTAGTGCTGTCAATATTAAGAGGTACTAAGGGAGGCTCAATTTTTTGTTATATTTTCTTTTTTAGTGTATTATACAGTATCCAATAATTTGGTTCAATAATATCCGTTAAATGGTTTATTCCGTATTTCCATTCCATAAATTTTAGCTAAAACTTCTCGTAATGGCTTTTGGGCTTTTTTATTTTATTTTCATATTAGTTGGATAATCGTTTTCATTTATTGATTTTTAATAATAATCAGTCGACCCATTTTATTTTTTTGATATTTGGGATAAATCAGTTATAGGATGATTTTTGATATTCTTTTATCACTTCTCGTATATTTCCATGTAATATTGCCTATTTGTAATGATGGACATTTAAAAATACTTTTCAATTTTATATTTTTTTATCATTATCAAAATAGAGAAATGAAATTACGTATATAAAAATTAATAATTTAAAAATACTTGCGTCGATTATAAAACTCTTTCATAGTTCTCAATTTGTGATTTATATCAGAGATAACGTATAATAATGTAAACTAATTTACATATATTTTATCTTCTTTTCCCGTTCCGCTCGTTCATTTAATATAATCCCTTTATCGACAACATTTGATATTCATGGAACTAACAAAAAAAAAAATATATATATATATATGTGTGTGTGTGTGTGTGTGTGTGTAGTGTATATTCAAGTACAATAGTGGATTTCAAACTTTTATGTTAATTAGAGCTTTTTTGTTGTTGAATATCGAGCGGAATTGGAAAACTGCTTCCCCGTAATTGTATTCATTTGTAAATAGCAGAATTTGTATTGTATCATTTCATCGTTTATATTTACAGGCCATCTTTATCTAGTTTATATGATTAAATTTTTTATTTTTAGTTACATGTAGCAGGTATGATTTTTTATACAACTGGTTTTGGGCTCAGCCCATCGTCAGGTACACTATATTAGTACATAATCTAAAATTTAATATAATATATTAAGTTTCATAGAATACTGATATTTAACCTAATTTGAAATAAAAATTAAAAATAGATTAGTAAAAATAGTGATTATGTGAAGTGTTTCACAGAGTTGTTAAAATAATTTGTGGTTGCATAAGATGAATCTGATTTTGATGTTGCATATGGATTTTGAAAGATATGTGGAATTTATAGATTAATATAATGTATCTGCCGATTGGCTGAGCCCGAAACTGGTTGTACAAAAAATTACACCTGCTAATGTAAATAATAATGAAAAAATTAATTATATTAATAAATAAATAAATAAAAACAAAAAGAAATTACATTGGAATAATTTTCATATTTTTAACTAGTTGAAAAGACGTATATAATTGTTTTCTCTGAGAGTGAATATTATGTTCATTTTATGACCAAATTATTGTGATCAGAGTGTGTCACTTGTAGGGCTAAATTGTCAGCTGATTCGTATGACGATTTGTAACCAAATAGTTAGGGTATGATGACTTGTATCCCGACTAATTGAACTGAACCGATTTGGGAAATCGTCAGAAACATGGTATTTTCTTTTAATTTATATTCGGTTCATTAATGAAGGTAAATTCTTGGTTATTATCGGTAGTGATTGGTTTATCTTACCGGTTTGCGTACGCTTGTTTGGTTGGGGAACTTTGTTATTTTGTTTTTCCTCCCCTTTCAGGGGCCGGACCCACAGTTAAGTACACAGCCCAGGGAGTGACCAACACTCTAACGAGCCTTCCTGTCTACCGGCTGTACGTCCGACAGGATAGGTCGGCTCGCCGGTAGGATCTTGTCTTTTTTCTTTTTTACGCTGAGTAATTTTTGAAGCACAGTTACCAGACCCGACTATGTCATCCCTGTTCCCCCACTCACTCTCGTTAAAGCCCGTCAGGGAAAGAAACGGGCGGGGGACGGTGACCGGAATCATCACAAGGCGGGTGTGTCTTCCCCTACGGTGGTTGAGATGTTCACCCACTCCAGAAACCGGGACTCGGTCTTTATGCCTTCGCCTCTACAGGAGAGACACTCCAGGGGCGTCTCCGCCGGGACTGCCTGTCTTTTAGTGCTCGGGGGTCCTGGAGTCTCCGTGCTTCATAGCCACTGTCCACCTGTGCATGCACCGGCGAACAGCAGCTCCACAAGGGGCTGTCCGTCACCCTCTCTTTTTCCTGTATCTTATTTGTTATGAATCCTGTTATTATGGCATACTCCCGTTCTCCTTGAAGCATCATCTGCACCACGTTATCAGGGTTGAGCATGCCTACCACCTCAACACAACCTCACCGTTTCAATCTCCCATCTTCTGCACGTGAGCATTACTCGCTTCATTCCTGAAGAGCCGTGAATATTGTATCCCGGCTTAAGGATTAAGGACACTCTGGATATCCAGCATGATGGCCGCTGGAATGTCCCTCTTCCGTGCCGGAGGCAGCTTCATCCGCCATCCGAGTCACCGCTTTCACTGCTTCAGTTGCCGATCATCCTGTCGCTGAAGATCGCCCTCTTCTGTCCCTGGCTCTCGATATTGGCTCGAAACCGAGCCTTCAACAACCGCTCCATACCGCTTCTATTTACAAAATTTGTTCAAGAGACAGAGCGGTCTGTATGATTTTGGCGATTCTGCAGTTTCAGGCTTTCTGATCAGAATCAGTTTCGCCCGCTTTTAGTCCTGTGGTATGTGTTTGCGCCACCGGCGCGATTCGCACCACTTCGACCGTTTTGTTTGGGGCACTTAAAGAATATTTACGTCGAGACAAAGTTCAGTTTCTCTTACATCCAGATTTAAATTCTATTACGGGTGGGAAATTTTGGTTTTTGATAGTCGATATAATTATTATTGAATTCATTTTTGTGTGATTTGTATCGAAAGTAATGGCGTGTAAACGTAAAAAACTTGATGGTTCGGTGGAAAAAGTATAAGATTATCGAGTGAAAAATCCAGTTCAAGATTTAATTCAATATTAATCCGTCAATATCAGGGAAAGCTTAAAACTAGGTAGACTTTACAAAACAGTTTGTTATAGAGATTACTAAACAACCTTCGAAACCGATCCAAAAAGTTTGTGTTTTATTGAAATTATCCAGAAAAAGTTTACGAAAAATTTCAAACGAATTGATGTTTAAGTGTGATCGCCCAAAACGCTTTTCGTCGAGATGATTTCGACAGGAGATTAGACTTCTTTGAAGAGCTAATTGTTCGTTGTGAAGTAAAATCTCATTTTTCTAGTTATTACATGTACTTGCGCTTCAAATTTAATATTTAGTAAACCTTCTTAATTATATTTAATCCGATAAAAGTTCTCAAGAAATTATGGAGATGGAGCTTAATATATACGGAGCTTATTTTTGTTGTGAGATCACACAAAAAATCGAGGTGTTGAATCTAGTTTATTTTTTTTTGACGGAAATGTAACGAGATTCATATTTTGAGAAGTTGATACTACCGAGCTATTAAATTTTTTTAGCAACAGGATGGCGTATTCTGTCGCTATATACATCAGTTAGACTACGTACTCGTTAAACTTTTCATGAATTAATAGAACACATCTAGGTACAACTGCATGATCAGATGTAATGTGATTGGTTCTGGGAAATCGTCAAAGACATGAAATTTTCTTCTAATCCAAACGACCTCAAGCTGTTGATTGAAAACGTCAGTAGTTTTTGTAACTCGTGACAAAACTTTATTAGAAGAATTTTGTAAATTGGTGGTCGAATGCTGCGGAAATTAATAAAGTTCGAAGGACGACCGCTTTCAACACTTGTAATATGTATTATTAAAATTCTAATCGTAAAAAAAAATATTGGTTTTATTCAACTTTTTCTATTAACTTTTTTTATTATTAATAATGAGGGATATTGACCCCTAGCCGTTCTGGGATTTATATCGTCCTCGGCTGTATTATAATTTATGTTTCATGGTCATTTAAATCTAGTAATTTAATAATTATAATTTTTTTTAATCGGTTTATGAGCGGTATTATTTTTGGTGAGTTGAGAGTTGTTTGAAAAGGTGGCGGTTATTTATGTACATATTGAGAGATTTGAATTTACAGATAGAAAAATCTGTTGTGGACACCACATGACTTCCTTGTACGCCTATTAAATTACATATACACATTTTCTACTGCACTTCATTTAAACTTATTTCATTTGAAAGTGAGATACCATCCTCCAATTTTTTAATAAAGTGGACAGTTCTACAATTATATTGTGGTAGACACCGCATGCACCACATTTTTTTGTGGTGTCCGTATCAGCATTTAATATTAGTTTATATATTAATTCTGTTTCATGTCGCTCAAGTAGTTATGTGGTGTAACTATTAGTAGTTATGAACGTGTCGGATCTGTAACCATGGACATGTTCGAATCCGACTTTTAACTCAAATATATTGATTTATTAATAATTAATTATTAACCTCTGCAAAAAAAAAATTAATTAAAATGAAAGTATATAAAATTTTATTTCACTAAAACCTTCTGATTTACTTTCATATATTTTTTTTATTGTTATTGAATTATTATTTATTGTAAAACTATTTTACAATCAGAAGTTAATAATTATTAATAAATCAATTTATTTAAATTAAAAACAAATTTTAAATAAGGAAATGAAGTCGGATTCGAACCGATATGTCTTCCACTTGTAAGATTAAATATTTCATTAATTCAAATTTTACTGGGCTATAACTCTACAACCAATGAAAATAAGTAGCGCCTACGATATATCGTTAAAAAGCTCTAGTATGAAAACTTCGGGTAAAATATCCATTTTTCTTTCTATGATAGTAATGATTCTTTTGCTATTGAACCTGAGGGTATGTTTTCTGGGTGAACATGTGTTTGTAGTTAAATTTAAAAACTGAAATAGTGGATTTACGGCAAATATATGGAAAAACACGGGTTTGAGATGCAGCGCAAAATTACAACAAAGAATAAGCTATTGAACCTTAGGGGCTCTTTTCACGGGTTTATTCGAATTCATTAAAGAACGGTTACTTTCAATAATGAATGTGTGTTCACATTAAATTTACATGTTGAAACAGTTAATTTACTGAAAAATTCATAGTAAAACATGTTTTACCTGCAAACAGCATGATTAATTTTAAATTTATGTATATCTTTCATTAAATAAAAAAAAAGGGCGTGTCTCGAAAACGGTGCGTCCTAGAGCGTCTTTAACGCGATTTTGAAAAGCTTTTCCAAGAAGGTACTTTGTAACTTCCTGGAACTATAGCCGCTAGTTTCATGCGTCTAGATCCAACCATTCTCGAGATACGCCCTTCTCACACTATTTTTTTTTTGTATTTGATGATTTTTCTGTAAATCCACTCTTTCAGCTTGTAAATTTAACTAGAATCACACGTTAAAATTCCATAAAACATAACCTCGGGTTCAATAGCCAAATAATCATTACTTTCGTAGAAAACAAAATGCCTATTGAACCCGTGGTTTTTATACTACGTACAACAATCCTAAATCCAAAATTTCAACATTCTACACGTAATTGTTTTTGAGTTATGCGAGATTCATACATACATACGCCAAAACTTGTCAAAATGGATTCACGGATGGTCGGATTGGATATTTCCGTTGAAATATGAAAACCGAAATTTTTCCGCGATTACAATACTTCGTACAAGGAAGTAGAAAACATGATGCAACTAGTGCGTCATTGTAATCTTCAAAATTGTTTTTAAATTATTAAATTCTTTTAATTTATTCGCTTATTACAGACGGGCTTTATAATTTTTTTTCAGTTTTTTCGTGTAATTTATTTTTTTTTTTCACCGCTATTTGATTTTTCGTTCTTAAACCTTTGACTTAGTAAAAATTATTTATTTATTCGTTTTCATTAAAATTGTAAGTTTTGAATTATAGTAATTTACTACTTAATAATTTTGTTTCATTATTATTACGCTCCTGTATTATAAGTAAAACTGCGTGAAATATATTATAATAAAGTGTGTGTATTAACAGTACGTTCGGATAGTTCCTGTGCAATGCAATTATGGAAATGTAATGACGAAACTTTCTTAATTATTATTTTGTATTCTTAATTCATTATTTTATAGAAACGGATATTAAAATAACTAGAATTGTTAATAAAAGGTGTTGAAAATGACCTCTTCCAACATCAATACAACACTGAACACGTTTCAATTTGTTTTCAAACACTTTAACCGGCTCATGTACTGGAATGTCTCGTACGTACGCCGTTATTGCGGTTTCAGTTCGTCAGTCGTGCGCGGTCTGTTGCGATTCACTGCTTGTTCAGTGCCTCCATAGATTGTGATCTGGGGGGGAGTTCTGTTAACTATGTGTGCACTGCAGCGCCATCTTTCTGGAACCGATCGTAATTGATTTCCACTTCTGTTTATTGACTAATAAGATTTGTTATATCAGCACAATAACGATCACTATTAAACTGCATTTTCAAAAACGATTGGACTCACAATGCCCGTTCTACTCGCACCGACCCGGACTCCAATTTTCTCTTCGTGTAATTCATGGGAATTAGACTACAGTCGTGTATTTTGTTAATTGATATACCCTCCCAAATGAAACCACGCTTCATCTGTGAAAAAACGTAATGTCGAGGATATCTACGGAATTTCGGTTAATTAAACGTTTAAATCGTTGACAATAATTTAGTCTTTCGGCGCGATCAAAGGTTTGTTGATTAATTTGTTGGGGAAAACTTTCCTTACAGATTTATATGCGGTAACAAGTCCCCGATATCTTGCTGCTGTGCTAACTAACGCGTTGACTTTTGATGGATTTTCGGTCATAGCATCCGAAACATCAAATAGCTTCTCTTCATTTAGTTCATGTGGTCTTCCGTTTCGATCGGCTTCTTCAAAAGAGCCTGTTTCCCGAAAAGTTTCGATAAGAGTTCGAACTGCATTGCGGTAAGGAGTATCTGGAAACTTTTCAGTAAACGTTTGCTTCATTTGATCAGTGTACTTGTCACCTGCACAAGATTCATGTTCAACGAGAAAAATGCGTTCCTCTATCGAAAAAACCGTTACGTTTTTCGCAATTATCTATTCCGATAAACGAAACGAAACAAGTTCAATCAGAACTGAACATCTGACGTCTTGGTTTACTACTGAGCTACGCCTAACGAAGCCACAGGGCAACCAACTTAACTTCGAAAAGCAGAATGCACTACATAATTCTAAAGCATCTGGTCAGCAACTTTCCGAACGTACTGTTTAATATAATGCAATAAAGTGTGGGAACCCTTAAATACTTTTTGATCAGTTGGACAGAAAAATGAAATTTAGCAACTGCTCGTAAGTTGAAACCTATTTTTTTTGGTATTAAATTACTGTACCCCAAGCACCCAGAAGGAGCAACTGAACATTCTAAATGGAAAGTGTAAAATTGTGACATCATTTTAAAAACCATTAAAAATAAAATTGTTACAAAAAAAATCAGGCTACGATGAAAACACTACCAATGGCCGCCAAAATGGCGGCCATTTAATATTCAAACGCCATAAATTAGATATATTTTATAAAATTTAATTTTTTTCGTCGGTAGGTATATCATAGATCCACCGGATTGGTCTACTGGTGAATGCGTCTTTGCAAATCAGCTACTTCGAAGTCGAGAGTTCTAAGGTTCAAATCCTTGTAAAGGTTACTTTTATATGGATTTGAATACTAGATCGTGGATACCGGTGTTCTTTGGTGGTTTGGTTTCAATTAACCACACATCTCAGAAATGGTCGACCTGAGACTGTACAAGACTACGTTTCACTTACACTCATACATATCATCTTCTGAAGTAATACCTGACGGTGATTTCCAAAGGTTGAACAGGAAAAAAGGTACATTATAAATAACGTGAAATAAAAAAAAAGAAATATGTAATTGTGTACTTGATGTATGTGCAATCAGTATGTTATATCATGATCATATGAATATAATTAACAATTGTGAAGGTTTCAGGTAAACATTTTCCCGTTCATTTGTTTATTTAAATATTTATGATGTACATTGTATAGCAAAAAATAAATAAAAACTGCAGTTTATTGTAATAATTTGTTTATACATATTATTTTTGTAAATTTTCTGTAAGAATCTTTTGAATTACGAAGGAAATTTATCGAAATTAATAAGTTAAGCTAAATTAGAATAAAGAAACCCAACTGTTTTTCTTCATGTTAGGAATATAATACTTTGCCTTTTTTAAAGTAAAATAAAATTCAAATGAGCTTGATGTTTTTTAATTTTTAAGTAATTCTTGTGATCCAATTTCGATTTTAAAAAGCGTCCATCGATTTAAATAACTTCGCCTTCTAATCCTGTTAGATTGGATCGGATCTCTCCGTCCTGAATTATGATTAATGGGAAAGATATGATACTTTTGTTATTATTTTATAATTCGTTTTTGTTTCTTAATGTATAAAGAAAAATACCGTGGACACCTTTGTCCAATGCAATCGAGAGAAGTAAACATTAAGTCGTACATAAATTGATATTTGTAAACGAAAATGTGATGAAATATTTCTTGTTGGTTCAGGTTATGTACACCAGCAAGTCGAAAAGAGAATTATTATATCCTAACGGTCAACTTTAACATTTATGCAACGTGTGTTATTACTCAAAGTTCAGATAGAGCATTAGTAGTTGTACCTTCTGTGGCAAGTATTGGAATGGTATACAGAGTGTTTCTAAAATGATGAGCTGGGCTGTACTTTTTCGGATTCTACTTGTAAAACTAAACAAATAATATCGTTAAGAAAAATGGCAATTTCTCCTTCGTTCTCTCCCTGTCCGCCATTTTATTTTTTATGTATAAATATTGATATCTCAAGTTCGGATAGACGAATCACATTCATATTTGATAAGCAAATTACAAAATGGCGGCCATGTTTATTTTTCAGTCCGTTATATCTTCATAAATATTAGTATTATCAGAATTTATTTTATCTGTTAAAATATTAAGTCTTTTATTTTGAAAAAATGACATTTTATTTTTTTAAATCGGTTGATAAATATTCGAGTTATAGCAGAAAATTGATGTAATTTTTTTGTCATAATTATTAGGTCTGTTATTGTGGGAAAATGATTACTTTTTTAACTAATTAACAATAAATAAAAACAATATTTAATCGAAATGAACGTATAGTGGAGGTCATGAAAATAGACACTAAATTACATCAATTTTCTGCTATAACTCGGCTATTATATAGGCCGTATTGTAATTTTCTTCCTTTTTTTTGAAACGAATATAAATTCATATGTTTAAAAACAGCTGACATCACAATTGTTGGGTTTTCCCGCCACGCGGCTTTCCTTTGATGCACGGCTTACACGTTCTATTTAATTTATTGTTTTATTTAAATATAACATTTTTCTAGGACAGCTGTACGTCAGTGCTACACTAGCGGTTCTGGTGGTGACAAGGGTTACTATTGACGCAGTATACCTGCTTAGCCTCCAGGTAAGAGCATTTTTGGGGTGGGGGTGCGATTTTAAAAATCTTTTTGCAAATATTTTTTAATTGTTAACAAAAAGGTGCATAAGATCTTAATTAGCGACATCTCTAAATTCTGTGGTGGTGACCTTGCTCTACAGCCTCACCCCCTTGACCTTTTAAATTGAAAATGTAATGGCATCAATAATCCATATATAGAAGTAATATAACCAAATTTGGTCAAAATTGGCTCAGTAGTTCTGGAGGTATAACGGGTGAGACACCGAACACACATACGAACATCAGAAAAATTTCCATCCGGTTTTTTGGGTTCCTTAGATGTCAAAACTTCAGTATCCGGTGAAAACCACATGTCCAAATCGGACAGATTACAATAATTTTACTTTTTATAGCTATAGTGCTAGACGGGAAAGTAGAAATTGTCAACAGAGCTTAATTTTTTTTAAGATAAGTTTTTCTTGTATAAAATTAAATTTCATAAGTTCATAGTAAATCTATTGCGGAATGAGGTTGTAATTCCTAGCCGGCCTCCGTGGCGCAAGTGGTAGCGTCTCGGCCTTTCATCCGGAGGTCCCGGGTTCGAATCCCGGTCAAGCATGTCATTTTCACACACGCTACAAATCATTCATCTCATCCTCTGAAGCAATACCTAACGGTGGACCCGGAGATTAAACAAGAAAAAAATGTGTAATTCCTAACCTATTGGGTTGGTTTAGTGGTGAACGCGTCTTCCCAAATCATCTGATTTGGAACTCGAGAGTTCCAGCGTTCAAGTCCTAGTAAAGGCAGTTACTTTTATTCGGATTTGAATACTAGGTCGTGAATACCGGTGGTTGGGTTACAACTAAAACCATACATGTCAGGAATGGTCGAACTGAGACTGTACAAGACTACACTTCATTTACGCTCGTACATGTCATCCTCTAAACTAATACATGAACGGTAATTCCCGGTGGCTAAACAGGAAAAAGAAAGGGTATAATTCCTACAATTAAGTACAATGAACTGATAACCCGTTTATGTATCTTAAAAACTCCTCAGTTGTCGAGGGTGCCCATTGAGATGACTTATTTAGATCTTTAAGAAATCTATAATTGTACATATTACGTATGTTAAAAATTAATCTATAAATTATTTACTGAAGATTGTAATTTAAAGTTCTGTTGGAAAAACATGTGTTTCCGTTTATTTATCGATAACAGTTTCATCTAAAAATTGTTACATTTTAAAAATTCAGCATCAGGATTATTTTTATATATATATATATTTTTTTTTTGAACTGCAACTCATTAAAATTTTTCTACTAATTTAACATTAATTTAAATATTACAGGAATGGTGTTGGTATTTTGTACGTGCCCTTTCGTGGTTTTTTATTTTATTTTTAAAGGTTCAGGAATTTTCCATCCTCCGATTTTATTTTATTAATTTATTATATTATCACCCTCCTTTTTAATATCTGTTTTGTAAATGTTGGAAAAGTATTGGCGTGTGTTACTACTGTATATGCCAGCAGGTATAATAATGAATAAGTGACGGTCAGTCAACTTGTAAACCTGCTGTCCGGCTGAAGGTCATACGATAGTACTGGTGAATACGTTAAGAATCTTAAAATCAACATTTTTACATAGTCTGCTGAATAAATTACCCATTTTTTATTTTCTTTGTAGTAGTATTTTTTTTATTGATAAAAAATAATCACGTTTAATGAAAATACTGCCCGATAATACTATTTATAGTTTAATAAACTTATATTTAATCGCACTAAAATTTAAAAATGCAATTTGTTAGTTAAAAAAATAAATAAAATTACTATTAATGAATATTATCGGCGAGTAATATTTTACAGTTTCACTCTGTGTCTATGGTTTGTGTTATGTAAACCAAAGACCTCGACGGGAGTCCCAAATTCCTTACGGCTACACTCTCGCTTCTCCTTTTTTCGAAGCATAGCAATAACAACGAAGGTTTTATAAAATTGTCTTTGAGTGTTGTTATCTTAACTGCATTATAATATTAAATATTTAATCAATTTTTTAAAGAAATAATTTAATGAAAAAACTTACTAATTCTCTACCATTAAATCGTTGAAAAATTTAAAAAATTAGAAATATTTTATTAATGTTTGAATCGTTTTTTTAATTCCAGTTGTGAATTTTTTTGGTTGTGGTTAATTCGTTCGTAGATACCTTTTTTGTATTGCTGAATATTGGACGAAATTACGTAATTTTATTAGATTTGAAATAAAAATCCATATTCACTACGTGTTAAGTGCATATTTTCCTGAAATTGACTAGAAATAATTGAATAGAAGAAAAGCCGGAACAAAGAAAAATTTAGTTGCAACCATTATTTATATAATAGTTCCTGGCATTTATTATTATCATTTTCAAATGTTTAGTTGATATATATATACATATACAGGTTGCGACAGCATAATTTGCTGATTGGAAGAGTCAATAAAAACAAACATATAGTTTTAATTATTTTTTCACCGTAGGCTGCTAGATTTGAAATTTACTTTTACACAGTTTTGAAAACTGTATCGATCAAATGGCGCACCCCATTGGTGGTACACTGTTTTACCATTATTCTGAAGCGTCGGTCAGTTATTTTCAGCATAGCATGTTGACTGTTGCTTGGCGAATATTCTCCTTCAGTTTAGGATGGATCCTTGGACGATTGGTTTGGTTGGCATTTCTCCTGCCACCACCCCATTCGGTCGCCCTAAAGCATACGACTAAATGTCTGTGCCACTAACGGCTACTGAGCCTCGATCAGTTTAGCGACCAGTGTCCTAAATAAATCCTAGAACTTACCTAACAGCGTGAGCAGTGCCATACACCACCGGCTTACGTGTCCCAACCGCTCACTTGTCATATATTTGCTAAAATGGGTAGGCGCGCCCCGTCAACTACTAAAAATATATTTGACATTCATAAATTAAAATTTATTTTGTCGAGACAGCAATTCGCGGCCACGCCTAGGTCGCTGAATGCCAACAGGTACCTGTCCACCATCTTAAAGCGCTTGGAGCCTTAATTGGCTGGTGGTCTGCCATATATATCTCTAGGTTAGCTTCACACAACAGTGCGGTAGGAGTCTTTTCCCTTAGGTAAACTACTTATGTCGGTTAAACAAAGCAACTACATCAAGGAACTCCACACGGTCCGACAATGCGGCTGTCGCAACATTGAGTGGCCCGCTCCCTGACCACCCCCCACCCACCACCCACCGAAGACTAAGGCAGTCAAACATCAGATGTTTATTTGACTTGACCTCCCCGCAGACGCACAGCTCATCAGCTGCCAGGCGGAACCCAAATAGATATTGGTTTTAGTTAAAATGGTTAATTCTTTAATTAATAGTAATAAACGGTTAATTTTAACGCGCGGGCCACTGAAGATCGCCTCTCAAAGAGATCAAGCGCCCAGGGAAGTCCTCCCGCAAAACACGCATTGCAGTTCGCGCCGTGTGTGCCTTGGCTCCATCCTACTGAAACCACACATCTCTAACATTCATTTCGTCAAGCCTTGACAAAAAAAAGGACAGCTGCATGCTTGCGTGACGAGCGCCGAGAAGATCGCAAAAGACTGCATTACCGCTTCGATGTTTTAAGGTGATCTTACGGACCGTTTCCGTGATCTCTCTTTTTAACACTGCAAGTTCTCCTGAATGTGTTTGCCGACGTAATAATCGATTGCCGATCAGGAACACGAGCTCGGATGGCAATCTTAAAGTGCTCGCTGCGTCGCGACAATCAAGCGACCATTAGAAAATTAAGCCTCTACAGAAAACGGGCGCTGTTCCTTCGTCCACCGCATTCTCGGTACAAGTGGAAGGGAGAAAAAACTTCCCGACCAACCCGTTCGAATGAACCCTCTAACCCAAACCTCGCTTCCCGGCGCCTTATTCAAATCAGCAAATTATGCTACCCCATCCCGTATTTAAATATATATATATATATCTTGAGCAGAATTTTGTGTTCCAAGTATAATAATATTACATTAGGAATACTAGAGAATTTATTTTTAAGGAATTTTTCACTAGTCATAGGTACGGTTTAATTATGAAATATAAGAATCAAAACATCATTATTTGTAACAAAACAAACATTATACTTTACCAGTAAACTTTAACTCGTAATAGTTTATTATAAACACAATTAGAAACTCTTGAATTAAAATCTTTTACCACAGAAAAACATCCGTTTTCATATTCAGACTATCGATGTTCTCCTAACTCAAACATGATCGAATGGGTTTTTCATGTTCTTTGCACACTGGTAGATTACATTTCGAGCATTATTTATTGTTTTCCAACCACACATAAGGCATCTCATTTTTTCTTTGATGGCTCATGCTAGAAATACGATTGTCCTCGATTGCAGGAAGTTTATTTCCGATTGTAGCTGTTTCTTGATCGTTAGATTGGAATCCCTTCGTTTCATGCGAGGTTCAACCAGGCTGAAGGCCACTGACTTCAAAAAATCAGCTCGGGGACATTTTATTTCCATCAAAAGTATTGAGAATATAGATGTTCGTCCCGCTTATGCCAAGTGTAAAAGTATCTTATGGGCTAACGATTGGAATATCTTTTAGTTGAGTATGAACGGCCCAAAAAAAAGAGGGAATATTTTAACCGTTGCGTTTTGAACTGTTTGAACAGCTACCTAGGTACTAAAAACAAATAGTAGTAATAAAAGAAAAAGTAAATAAGCAAAACCAAGTTCAAATAAATGAAAACGCTATTCTGAGAAAATAAATCTTCTGTACTTTACAGAACAATTTTAACTGTCCATCGCCCGTCTTCGACCAATCGGACATTTCCACGTACACGTGACTCAGCCAGCTCACTAAATTCATACAATTCTTTTACAGGGCTGAATTAGAAGAAAATCGTAGGCAAAAAGAAACTAAATACAAGATTTTCTGTAACACAAAGTACCAGGCGGGGTCTGCTCAGACACCATCTACGATTTTAAGAAATAATCTTGAAAAAAGTCGTATCATGTCGTCTTGGAAGGAGACGCGGTCTCTCCAGGGTCTGGAATGCTAATGAGGTCGAGAGTACTCAAACCTAGAGAAAAACCTGCACGTTGGCGCATGCGATCAAAAAATAATGCTTCTAGGGTCCGCCAGGATCTTACCTGAGCCACGGAAGGTTAATTATAATAAACATAATTCTGTGTAGTTATTTATTTTTTTGTATTTATAGTTAAGAGCACCGGGCTAACTCGTCGCAAATCAGTTGTGTAATAGCTGATTTTCGAAGTCGAAGGTTCCGAGATTTAAATCCTTTTTTTTACCTGTTTAACCTCCGGGAATCATTATCTGGTATTACTTCAGAGGATGAATGAGGATGATAAGTATGAGTGTTAAGTGAAGTGTAGTCTTGTACAGTCTCAGTTCGACCATTCCTGAGATGTGTGGTAAATGAAACCCAACCACCAAAGAACACCATTATTCTTGATTTAGTATTCAAATCCGTATAAAAGTAACCTGTTTTCCTAGGACTTGAACGTTGGAACTCGACTTCGAAATCAGCTGATTTGCGGAGACGCGTTCACCATTCACTAAAGCAACCCGGTGGGTTGAGTTTTAAATCCTAATAAAAGTTAATTTCTATTATACGGATTCGAATAGTAGATGGTTGTTACCGCTGTAATTTGGTGGTTGGGGTTGAATTTACCACAAGTCTCAGGAATGGTCGGCTTGAATTTGTTGATCATACATATCTTTATCTTATTTAGCCGTGGAGGGGGTTGCCTATCGTTCATTATTTGAAGAGCTTGCAACGTACGCATTAGGAAAATAAATTTATAATTTAGTTTTTAATGTTATTTAATTTGATATGACCTACTTTGATTTTTATTTAACTTGTACATTAAAAATTTAATTCTTTTTTTTGTCGTATAAATTACATTTTTATTCGTTAATGGGTTAACCTATTGCTGTTATAAATATATAATTAAAATTATTGCAATATATTTAAAAAATAATTGCGTATATTTTTGTCATTTGTAATTGTTTTATCTAATTTAGTTGTACCGGTTCGGCTGCAGTTGTTTAATTTTTTTTTTATCGTTTGTATTATGAAATAAAAATAGCTTTTATAATTGAAATGGTTATTTTACTGCACTCTGTACAAGAGAAAAACAATTCTTCAACACCGATATTTGTCGCTAAAATAATTAACAGTAATGGATTTTGTTTTATTTATTGTTTATGCTATAGATTTGTTTAACTTGTAGTAATATGTTGTATGATTTGTTAGATTTTTCCTTTTAGTACGATTGACCTTGCTTTCTTATACAATGATAGTTACTGTTACAGTTTAATTTTATCGGCTGTGAGAAATAAAATAATTTATTGTTTACCGTGTAGTTTTATCTTTACTTCTGTGTTTTAAATAAATTAAATTGAATGTAAAGCTTCTCGACAAGGAATCGTATTTAATAGTGTAAAACGATATTTTTTTATTATTCCATTTATTACAGGTGCATTAAGTTTTTTTTGTCAACCGTGACGAAATTTTGTGTAATGTAGAAAATTTTCCCCGCTAATTAAAGTGCCCATCTATAAAAGGTTAATCTTTGATGCGTTGGTGTGGGAGATTTACTATAGTTGTACTTCTTTCTCGTTTTGCATTATTGAAAAAAATGTATGTTTGTAACAACAGTTTTTGTTCGCCAATATTGTTTTAGAATTACCGACCCTGACGGAATAAACCGTAAATCTCTTCCAAAGATAAGCTGTCATTTCAGTGTGTAGTTATGTAGAGATAAGCACACGGTCTGTACTATTCCCACATTAGTAAAGCGTTTCTAACTAACTATTAATCCCGAGTGACGTAGGAGCTGACTAGCGAGTCTACGCATGATGTAAGGGTAACGTCAACCGTCACTGTTTATATACGTTCAATATTTCTCGATTGTTTAGCAGGAGTGAATGTAAACTTGAAGATCGTTCAAATATTTTTTACGACAAACACCGATCGGACTTAACAGAGAAGATCAGACGTCTGAATAAGAGTTTGGGACATATATATTAAGAGCATTCGTTCTCAAAGTGGGCGATAACGCCCCCTTGTGGGCGTACGAGGCCTTCAGGAGGGGCCGTAGAAGGCCTACAGAAAATTGAGGGCGTTCGGGCTGTCTAGGAGGGCGATGGCTGATTAAAAAAAGATAAAAATCTTGTTTTCTTGATATTTGAAACTAAAATTAATTACATACTACACTAGTACAAAACATGAAAGGAACACCTATATTTTATGATAAAAAATGATAGTATTCCATCTACTTTGCAACCAGGAGGCTTAGAGAGACGAATAAAACAAATTAAAGCTTAAATACCCTACTTTTTGATAGTATACTTCAGATTTCAAAAATCATTAATGAAATTTAAAAAAATCACTGAGAACTAAATATTATAAGGTTTTCTTCGTGTTTGATCGAGCGCATGCGGTAAACGAAATTTTTGTAGTAAACTGCATTAAAATAATTTAAAAACCTTATGATTTTAGCTTAAATTTGTTTTTTTTTTTTTGTATATCTACGATTATTCTGAACCGAAATATTCCACTTTAAAGAGAAAAGGCGGCCACTTTTGTCTTTAATGCTGTATATCTCCCGTTCTAAGCAACGTATTGATACAAATAAATATGGAAATTAAAGGGTTTTTAAGTGCTGTTTTTAAGAGCGTATCTTAAAAAGGCGAAAAAGATTGAGAATCAATGTATTAGTGGAAATGAGAACCGTTACCTTATACTCGTACATGCACGTAGCGAGCATGGCGCTAAGGAGGCTATAGCCTTCGGCGAAATTGTCGGACGATGGGGGCTGCAATTCCCCCATCGCCCGACAAAAAATACATTTTTAGCATTTTCCATTTTTATAATGTATAACATCTGAAAAGTATTTTCTCAATATTTGAGATAAATGGGTACATATTCATCTCCCTAGTCATTAATCCCCTCTTATTTACCTTAACTCGCCGTTAATCGACGTGTGAGCGCCGCGCTCGCTTTGACTAATAAATTAATAAAATACTAATAAAAATAATTGATTACTGGGGATTTTCCGGAAGCTAGAAGTGCAACACTTGCTTATCGCATTTTAAACATGCGTAGGTAGCTAGACGGCGTTCCAAGAATCTTCAAGTGTTTTTGCCAGGTTGAGCTGGTCCTCGAAAAGTGGATGAACTAAAAATCTTGTATTATGCGATGTATTATGATAATAAATATTTTGAATCTGTCCTCCAAGCGGAGTATCTTATTTGGTGCGATGAGATAAAGTCATTAAATTTAGAATGGATCTAGAAGTGATCGAGTTTTAGATTACTGCAGTAAAGAATATTTGCCGAATATCCATTATCTCTTGCAACTTTTAGCGACTCTTCCGGTAACATGTACTAATGAACGCTCGTTCTCCACGATGAAAAGAGTCAAAACGATTCCGTATTATAAATCGGGGGATGGAAGATTAAGTTCGTTAGTTTTTTGGGTCAGTGCATAAACATATTACTGTTAATCCTGATGAAGTTTTAGATATTATGCCGAGGAAGAAAAATCGACGACTAGCTTTTTAATAATTAAAAAACTTTTATTGAAGTGTAAATGCGTTAGTGTGAAATATAAATGTGGATTATGAAAAAAATTATGTACTAACATGATTCTTAGTTGCGTAGTAAATGATATATTAATTCTAAGACGAGGTTTTTATCTCTAAGATGTATTAAATCTAATGCGGTTTTTCATGCTTTATTGAAGCATAAAAAACCGTTTCAATGTAAAATGATTTTCATTATTATTGTTATTTTAAAATTATCAGCCCCGTTGGTTATCATTCCCCCGAAAAAAATCCTAGCTACGAGCCTGTTTATATATATAAGGTGTGAATACCTAAAATTCGCTTCTCACCCGCACAATTAATTACCTTCTGGACTGTTTGATAATAATCTGGGTATTCTCTTAAGGACCGTTCAGACCGGACGCTAATCGTTAGCAACGTATAATTTTATAATTCAGTTGATGGTAGCTACAGCGATTTTATCCGGACAAAGGCAAGACCGATGTTTCGCGTTTAATTCCGGAGCAATATTTCTAGCCGTTTCGTGCTCATCACGCGGGTTCTCTGCTTATATTCGTAACTTCGGACTTGAAAAGGCGTCGGTGGTAAAAAAAAAAAAAAGGTTTTTTTTGGGACTAATTTAACGAAAACGTTATCGCTTAATGATGATGGACGCTCATTTTTTAATTTCCCGAAAATTGATAAATCGTATTTCGTAGAATTTAAAGCAGTCACACCAAAAATTGTGTGAAGACATATCGATTTCCGGTCGGAAATTCAATGGAACAGACTATATACTTCTAATACTGAAGGAGACCAGAGCTTTAATATAAACAACTTCTTGTACGGTATTGACGATGTCTCGCGCTGTATCGTCTATATGAGGCCTGGAGAAGATAGCTTTGTGTGAATGTTTATCGACTTGACCAAACTTACCGACGTTTCCTGTTCAAGGTGGGACACACGGATATGGGCAACATCATTTGATCTGAGACATCTGAGGCAATACGAGCATTTTTATTTGTTAGTGTCCAGACATATGAAAATGTTGCCAGGAAACCTCAACCGGATGCTTTTTGCCGGCGATTGTTGTTCACTTTGTACGAATCTTTACGCGTCAGAGACGACCACCCGTTATTTCTGACAGTTTTACTGGGAATCTTCTTTTTCACGTATATTTAATCCTTGAATTATTATGCGTAACCTCTTAATGAAATTACTGAAAACTGGTGAAAAACTACGAATTGCAATGATAACTCGCTGTACTTTCTTCTAATAAATTACACCTTACAAAATTTGTTTGGTAAAGAATAAATTTTAATATAATTGTTTGTTTGTTTTTCCATCAGATGGTTTGTAAGATATAACTCTTCAAAAAGAAGCCTTTTTTGTATTCTATATCCTTAATACCGATTTTGGATTTCCTAATTACTGAGTTATTCATATTGTCGCGTGTTTATGGCTCGATCAGGATATTAAGAGATTGACAATTGAAACTGTTAATTACTTTAAGAACATAAGTAAAACAAGTCAAATCAATAATAATGACAATACTAATAATAATAATAAACGACAATAATAATTAGAGTTACAGCAATAATGGCATCATCAAACTAATTATAATAAACTGAATAACAATTAATGTCAATAATAAACAGATAATAATCATAGTAATCACAACTACAACAATAATATTAATAAACAGTGATTACATACAAAACAGAATTTAAAGGAATCGTCAGGATTTATTTACAGGTAGTTAAATATCGAAGACCAGAATTCAGTCCCTTTGACAAAAGACGTTAGCATGACTCTAGTCTTAACACTTTTAACCATTAGTCTTGCATTAACAACAATAGATAAGACAAGTATAAAGCTCTTTTACTGCAAATACTTTTGTTGTTCACAAAAGAAACTATTCTAACAATTAATTAATGAAATGTAGTACATTATCTCTTTTACTTATAGTCGTAACAATTACTTATCAAACCACTTCTTGTTTTCGTGTACTGATATTGTGACGTCACCTTAATCGCGTCGAATCTTCACTAGAAATTCGCTCCTTCACTGACCTCCTCCCAGAATACTTTCCTCGTAGAATTGATTTCAGTTAGTCTTTCCCGAAGTATTTATACCCTTACCTTTTCTACTTTCCGGACTAGACCCCAGTTAAACGCGATAACGATCGACCGAGCCATTTCATTTTCATCGCATTCCTATTCTCTGTCCGGTAACTCTTCTCACGGAATATCTGTGTAGGTTACCTGTGTAGTGTTATCTTCACTAAAAGGGTTTCTTTCAGCCCCTTTCTGGATTTCTCCTGTTATATTATCTGCTACTTTCCACTTAATTGGCGGGAATCCGTTACTCAGGTCCGATATACCGGTCTTGTTACGGTATAATTTTATACATTCTCTTATTCCGTTTAAACACTTTCTGTCATTAAATGAAAAGATGTACACAAAAAATAAAAGAAGAGTTTTAAATCTAAATTCTTTTGTTGCGTAATGTGTGTATTTTTTCAGTATAATGAAAACAAAAATAAGTCTAAATTGATATTTTGCTCAGTTGAATGTCTACTTTAGTTGAATTCAAGACGGATTAATTATCTTAATAAAACTATTAGTGAATCGTATGTAGGATGTATTTTTAAGTTTTATTTTAACTATAAATTTTATTAATAATGTGTAATATTAGCGAACCGAAAATTCCTCTTTACATTTTTTTTATAAAATTTTTATTCTTTAATTCTTATAAAATATATGCACATAATAAACGTGTTATTTGAATGGCTCAAAACTATAATAATGCAAGGAGGACTATCGTGTTAGTTCATTGCACTGTCATCTTGCTTACATGTGGTCTTCACACGATCCACCAACGCGTTAAGAAAACGTTTCGTGGTTTATTATTTGTTATTTGCTGTAGGATTAATTTAAATGAGCTGGGGAGCCGAATCGGGTCGTTAGATTTTTTCTATCCTGTACCTAAGCAGTGTATTCTAAAATATAAAAATAATCGAACATATTTTCAGGAAATAAAATTTTAAAAATTTGTTACATTACCAGACTGCAAAAAGTTAATATGTAAATAATCTTGTTAATTATACAAAATATTCCGGCAGGTTTCGGTCAAACTTAAGAAATGCTTTTAGGACATAAAAATAAGCAAAGAAAATCATGAGGACAAAATGCTGCTATCGCTTTCCCTCCCCCAATAAAAATCTTTCTTAACAACGGATTTAGATATTTTAATGAATATTATTGATTTGTTTGTACTCAACAACGTATTCTACAAAATAAATAAATTTAACAAAAGTCAAAATGGCGGCCGTCTAAATGTTTTAATCATTAATAGATCCGTAAATATTAATTTTGACCAATTATGTTCCATTTAATAATATGTTAAGTCTTTTGTTGTGAACAAAGTAACACCTTATGACACGACTGCCCAAGTCTAGTACTATTGTACTTACCGTGTATGAATGTGCATTTGTTCCACCGTAGCAGCTCAACGGCTGAACCGATTTAGATGTATGACCCCGCGTTGGAATCCGGAAATATCACGGACTATGTAAATTTATATAGATTTAAATAAAATAGGAAAAAGGGTCTATGGACCGCCGTGAAAATATTACTATTACTATATTATTATTACAATTGTAACTAAATAACGTTCATGAATTTAGCGAACAAGAACGTTTAGAATGAAAAGGTTCAAAATGTTGTTTCTTGAATTATGATTGACACTGCTCTAACCCTAATGTTTTCCTTTTTTAATCCCCAAACATGGCCAACCCAAGCTATTTTCCGCCGTAGGGAAATCCAAAAACTACCGCCCCCAAGCTTCAAAAAAACTTAAAATTAAAAAAAAAACATAGAATTATAAAATAACCATGTTAACCAGAAAAATGACATATAATTGAATTAACACAATAATACTGCTAATACAGATTTACGGAAAATTATTTTACTGAAAAACAAAATTTACATATTTAATGAGCTAACCACAACGAATTTAGAAACTAAAACTAGTACCTACCATTTTTTTATTTAATTAAGATGTTTCAGGAAACACCTTTACACTTTGCTTAGTAAAGAAATTTTTAATTATGGTTTCTACCTACGAAATTACTATGAAACTACCTACGAATCAGGCGTAATTTAAATATACTTATAAAATAATAAACAAAACTAGTACAATAATGTAATAAATAGAAAATAATATTATTTTTTAAATTCAAGTAATCGAATTATATTTTTCTGGGCGTGTTTATTTTTTTGCGTTCTAGTTCAGGCCGTTTTGCCGCCGTAGGCAGTTGCCTACCGCCTAGGGTCGGCCCTGCCATAGAACTCAAATATAATTTTAGAAAAATCGTTAGTGTACTGCGCGCAGCCGCCCGGCAGATCACCATTGGTTCGCTCTGCGCCAATAACAGCTAAAATAAAAATGTGAGCACATTCATGACTGACATAAATGACTGAACTCGAGTGAGGGAAATGAACTGTAGAATCTGTCCAAAAAAAAAAATACAATGAAATTGTAAACCGTATGGAAAGAGTCTCGGAGATAATAAAATGATACTGATATCAAAAAAGGTAAGACACTACATTTCTGTTATCAAAATTTGTTATTATTTAGAATTTTATTTTTAAAAAAATACATGTTAAATATATGTAATAGACAGTAGATGTACTCGTACAATAATAAATAACAAACAATGTTTAAGCGTTCCATATAGTAAGCAAAGAATAGAAAAATTGTTACGAAACTTTTACCGCCCGATTTCATTTATTAAACAACAAATAATCATAAGAATTGCATTATTTCTGTAAATGTGATATGTATTACGTACAGGACGTTTCATAATGTTCTTAGGAGTTACAAAAATTCAGTAAAAAAAAAGTATTTCACTTACCTAAATGAAAGTTGTACGAGGTGATGCAGGGACTCAAACAGTTTTTATTAAAATCTATAAATGTTATAGATTTATGAGCTCCTCTGGTGATACGGCACACAACACGAAAGTCTAGCTCTTGCCAAACTCGTTCTAACATGTCATTTTCGATAGAGTTGATTGCATTGATTATGCGATCCTTTAGCTCAGCGATATCGTGCAGCATCGGTGGGTTAAACACCTTATCTCTCACGCAACCCCAGAGAAAGAAGTCGCATGGCATGAGGTCTGGTGATCTTGGTGGCCACAGCATAATGCGTCTTCTTCAGACGCACGTCCTATCCAGTGCCGAGGTAATGTTGTGTTAAGGTACTGTCGAACCTCGTTATGAAAACGGGCAGGACAACCACCTTGCTGGAAAATGAAGTCGTTGAGTAGCTGAGGCATATTGTAACCTATCCAGGTATATCATGCCGGTTACTGTCGTTTCCATAAAAAAGAACGGCCCATACACTGCCTCACGAGAGGTCGCACAAAAAACGTTTACTTTCGGAGAATCCCGAATGTGTTCCACATAAGCGTGTGGGTTTTCAGTTCCCCAAACTCGCACGTTATGACGGTTTACTTTGCCGCTAATATGGAAAGTAGCTTCATCGCTAAAAATTATCTTGTTTAGAAAACCTTCATCTAACAACATCTTTTCCTGTTAACTGTAAACAAAAATCGAGCCTACGTGTTTTATCTCCATCAGAAAGACGTTGGATTAATTGAAGATGGTACGGTTTGCATTTTAAACGTTTACGGAGAGCTCTCCACACTGTTGTTTTCGAAATTCCTAATTCTCTGCCTGCAGCCGCAGTCGATATGGACGGGCTGCGAATGAAACTTATGAAACGCCCTGTATAAATGACATCGGGCCGGTAAGCGTTTTGTAACAAATTTTTCTATATTTTGCTTATATGGAACGCTTAAATATTGTTTATCTATTATTGTATTTGTCGATGTTACAACTATTTGTCTGTTACATACATTTAAGATGTATTTTTTTATTCTAATTGCTTTTTTTCATATCATTTTGTTATATTTATATTACAGACTGATTTTTTGAGCGGAAGAAATGATATCTGGGAGACTTACCGTGCGGTTTACAATTTCATTGTAATTTTTTTTGAAATCACTGCGTTTTGTTTGATTATTCTTTTATTTTTTTTATTCATTACTGATTGTTATATAATGGATTTATTATTAAAATTTATTGTCTTCTAGAACAAACAAATATACATTTTTTTAATTTCTCGTCCAATTTTTTTTTTGTTCGTAGTCATATCATTCACTTCATACCATATCTTTACGTTTTTATTAAAACTAATACAATGACCTTCGCGAATCTAAGATCCGTGTTGTAATATTGCATTGATTACTCTGTAAGTTTAACCCTCGATTTTTATCGTATCCGTAGACACTTTTTATATTATTATTAAATGAGCTTTTTTTTATTTATCCATCGATTAGTTGAAATAGTTGTAGAATAAAAATTTTATCGATCGAATTTATTTCTGTTTTATGTAAAAAACTTTGTTGCCACACTTGCAACACTTTCTTACTGTTCGTGTTTTTTGTGTTTTTATGAGCAGCTATAATCTCTTATAAACTACTACTTTTATTTCTATTTTTTTTAATGAAGTGATGTAAATTAAAAAAATTGTTTCATCTTCAGTACTTTCATTTATATAAGAGGATATACTATTAAAACAACTATTAGTACACATTCTTTTACTTCTTTTCAAGAAGGAAAGTATGGTAATCGGTCAGGGATGTGGGTTTTTTTCATTTCTCGGCATTTCATGGACCAGGAAATCCCCAAAATGTGGGCTGGGGATCTTACGTATGTATGTTTGTTTATTGGCGTGTTAGAAGCTTAATAACTTTTGACTGAATAAACCAATTTTGATAACGTTTGGCACAGAGATTTGTTGATATCAGGTAATTTGTTGGGAAAATTTTGGGCTCAATATCTCGGAGTGAGGTAGATAATTTTTTTAAGTTTAATTTTTTTTTTAAATTTGAAAAACATACACTTTATATTAAGCTATAACAGTACATGTTATATGCTTGTACTGTTATTTTGGGCACAAAGCAAAATTGTTCACAAAATTCCCCCTTCCACAAAAATTGAAAATGCTCTTTTAATTTATTACATATTTTTTAATCGATTTTTTAAAATTTCCTTCCTAGTCATAGTGTAGTGTAAGCAACCCCAAAAATACCTTTTTTGGTTTATTTAAATAAATGATGATAATTTTACAATAAATGTCAACGTAAGTTACTCCCACAACCGTAAAAGAGATCTTAGGTAACGTTTTTTATGTATAATTATTTTCCACTATATAAGAATAAATAACCGATGCCAGGAAAATATTAAAACTTTGTTGTTAGCCTTTTTTTTTTGTTACTTGCTATGTTAACTGTTTAGAATAAAGAATTAAGGTAAATATGTTTTAAGAGATATAGCACTGTAGTGTAAGCGTCGAGTTTGGATAAACACTCGAAATACATACATTGCTTTATCTATTGGACCAAGTTCAGTTTGGTAACCCTAAAAGTGTTACTAATTTGTCTACTCTGACTTCATAAATCCTGGAATGTATTAAACTTAAAAAGAGTTGATTAACCGGTACGTGCCGAAAGGTAGAAAGCGGGAACCGGCTTCCCAGGTGGGCGTAATGCTAATAGAATATAAAAAAGTTTAAAATGAGATTACGAGTAATAAGCAACGTACTACTGATAAAGAGAGAGATAAAAGAGTAAATTTATCGATCCATTGACTTGTTTTTAAAGACTATACATCGATATCTGTATTATCTGCCAAAAGCTGTCTGTTGGATTCTGTTTATTTTTACTTATTTGGGGTTTCAGGATTTAGTTTAAAATAAAACATATATTTATGCATGCTGGTATCGGTAGAATTGTAGCCGGATTTGTAAGAAAATCACGTAAGGTCACCGACTGGGCACGCATATAATCAGACTTTCATCTTTTGTATTAGAATTTACATCGCAGATTTTATTCAAATCAGTTAGTTTTGTTTGTTTTTATTTATCCATCCTACATACAGATTTAGTGACACAAATACATATATTTTTGTGAAATCGGTTTAACTGAATTTACATGTGCCAAAATTACTTAATTAAAAAACAAAGTTGTCGAAAATGTTTACTTTTACTATCTTGTCCTTAATATTAAATTAACTAATTACGCGCCCCGATTGTTTTAGTATAATTTTTTTTTAGTTTGTTTCATTGAATTAATGCTGAAAATTTCGTTATAAGGCAATTTTCGTTACTAAAAAAAAAAGGAAGAAGAAACGATTTGACATTTACTTGTGTCATTCCAATTAACAAAAAATCCAATTATCAAAATTAGGATTATAGCCTTTTGATAAAACTTGTCTGGCCACTTCCAGTGAGTTTTTTTTAGTATATTTTCTTTGCTGTTGGTATGTTCTTGTTTTGGTATTATTTGTTAATATGTGTGTTATTTTTCATTTTCCAAGAAATTGATTGATCTGGTCGGAACTTGATTGTTTTCTTGAAAGGGATGACATGACGCTTATTTTAAAATGAAGTAAAACGTTCCTAAGGGTATTAATCAAATTACTCTTGTGAGGGAATATTTCCACATTGTCTGATAATTCCGGGAATGGACGAAATTTTTCTAAATTAAGTCTCGACTCTATTTGTTATTTATTTATTGTGCTGCTGCTTCTATTTACGACTGATGCATGTAAAATTGTTGATTAACGATACCCCCTTTTTTAACATTTGTGTTCAGAAATGCTCTTTGTCTGTAAAGAGCACAAGATACCTTCTCGTTGTGTAGAGGTTGCCCGTCTCGTTTCGCGGTACCCGTGGGAGTAAATATTACCCTCTCTTCTTTAAACTTAACTCTTTCATTCTAAATTGGTGTATCCTGGAAGTCTTTTATGTTTATACGGTTTTAGGCGGACAGGTCTGCTTATAGAGAACCCACCGGGTTGGTCTAGTGATGAACGCGTCTTCCCAGATCAGCTGATTTGGAAGCCGAGAGGGAGTTCCAGCGTTCAAGTCCTAGTAAAGCCAGTTATTTTTATATGGATTTGAATGCTAGATCGTGTATACCGGTGTTCCTTGGTGGTTAGGTTTCAATTAACCACACATCTCAGGATTGGTCGAACTGAGAATGTACAAGACTACACTTCATTTACACTCATACATATCATTCTCATTCATCCTCTGAAGTATTACCTAAACGGTAGTTACCGGAGGCTAAACAGGGAAAAAGAAAGAAAGGTCTGCTTATAGAACTCACCGGGTTGGTCTAGTGGTGAACGCCTCTTCGAAAATAGCTGATTTAGAGTCGAGAGTTCCATCGTTCAAATTATTGTAAAGACAGTTGCTTTTATACACATTTGAATGCTAGATCGTGGATACCTGTGTTCTTTGATGGTCTGGTTTCAATTAGCCACACATCTCAGGAATGGTGGAACTGAGACTGTACAAGACTACACTTCACTTACACTCGTACATATCATCCTCGGAAATAATACCTGACGGTGATTCCTGGAGGTTAAACAGGAAAAAATTGGTTTGCTTATAAATGTGTCTAGAAATATTGGTTTGTACCGAGAAATGGTTGGACAAAAGACCAAATTGGGGCTGAGGGTCCGTAAAATAACGGTGGAGATTTCAATCGTCCACAGTTTTTGAACAACACAGGAAGAGTACGTCAAATGAAGTGTGAAATACGTCAAATGAAATAAATTCTCCAAGAATATCACGAGTTCGGTAAGATTTCGAAATGCGCTTTTTATTAATCAAGTCGATATTGAACCTCTTGTTATACACGATGCGTCGGAGAACATTCGTTTTGATAGACTATGCGATAAAACAATTTTAGTTCTTTGCGCGGTCCAGATTTCTTATTTGAACAAAGCAAACTTGAAATCCATAAATTTCTCGAGTAAGTAAATTCCGGGGTAAGTTCTAGAGACCGTTGAGGCTAAGCCGTCCACCCTTCTTCTTCCATGCATCGCTAAAGACCTGCTTCATTTTGGTAATCCTGCACGATTGTAGGAAAGGTTTGGAGGAGCCTCGTGCAACTGAACTGAACTCTCCGATAATCGGGATTCTGCATAACTTTTTAACTTATCCATGAAGTTGTTTCTCGTTACAGGTTTTTTTTTTAGGCAAATAATAAGGGACCAATAAACTCTTGTTTCCCGATTGTGCTCCACACATCAACTTTTAGGCCATTGCTGTGATGTTGCATAATATGTGGTGGTTCAGTATTTCAAATATTACGCTGATATACTCGTCCCAAAACATGAAAATTAGTTTCATCCCTAAAAATAAAATTGTTTATTAATTTCCCAACACGATTTAATTCATCTTAGATGTCTGAATTGAATCGTTTTACTTACATAGATTTTACGATGTAATACGTGCACTTTATAAATGGTAAATCATAGTAATTTTTTTAACGTTGTGAACAGTTGATTTTGGAACGTCTGACAATCCCACCCCGTTTTTTTCGCAAACATTTTTCTATTTAAATTTTTTATGTTCATCTTCTTTTATTATATTAGTATTATCAATGAGATAACATACATTTGTCATTAAGAAGAAGCTTATGTATGCACAAAGTAATTTCATTCATGTGATTAATGTTATATTGCATGCAGTATTTTATTTCTTTGTTTTTTTCTCTCTTTATATTGTGATGAATAAACTGAAACAATTGAGATGACTTAAAAATTAAATGTAATGTTATAATTTACGAGCAGTTTTTTTAATGCATAATGGAGTAGTATATGTTTGTTAGATCATGCGTAATAACTACTGAAATTAATGCTTCGTAAAATAAGAAATTTATGTCAAAGATCACGTTTCACACTCGGCCGTATTTTATAACGTAAATCAACCAGAATTAGTAGATCGCAATATTTTTAAATGCGCTGCTGTATTTTGACATCAGTACAGGCAAATAGAATTTAAAAAATGTTAAAAATTTAATGTTACTAAACGATATTGAAATTATTTATTTTTCAAAAAATGATACTTTATTACTTCCATATAAACTAAGGGATTATTTTTAACCTTCAGGCGCTCGCGTGGTAGCAATTTGGCTATCCCCTTATTCCTGCTTATATTTCACGTTTTACACATTTTTTTTTCACCATAAATAACAGAAATTTAAATAAATAAATATCTATATTTTCATGTATTTTAAATAAAAATCTTTAATTCAAATGAATAAATGACATTTGTTTTCATGTGTAATAAATGAAAAATCCTAAACAAATGATGCCAACATATGAAATACAAAAATTGCCACATAAATTGAGATAAAAAAAGTAAATACAGTAAAAATAAAGCGATGACAATTAATTTACTAAAAAAAAAAAAATTCGAAAAGTTTTTTTATCGAACTTTTTCTTTTTCTGTTTAGCTTCCGGGAATTACCGTTCAGGTATTAGTTTAGATGATGAATAAGGATGATATTGTCACCGAATGGCTTCGACGGCACGTAATTCATAACCTTGCGTTAGCTCTGAGAAGACCTGTTGGGTCCGGAAGCTGGTCTGCGGACGAAGTCGGGAAGTTGCGGCTCGTCCGACCGGGCTTTCCCTCAGCGGCAGTTGGGTCCCCACTACAGCGTGGCAGTGGTGGCGAGCTGGAGCGGGAATGTAGCCTTCTTCTTATTCTCCTCCTCCTCCACCTCCTCCTCTTGCTCTTCCTCCTGTTCCTGCTCCTTCTCCTCCTCCTCCTCCTCTTCCTCCTCCTCCTCTTCCTCCTCCTTCTCTGACCTGAATACCTTAACCTTATCTTTTCTCTTTCTTGTTTAGCCTCCGGGAATTACCGTTCAGGTATTATCTCAGAGAATAAATGAAGATTATATGTATGAGTGTAAATGAAGTGTAAGTCTTGTACAGACTCAGTTCGACCTTTCCTGAGATATTTGGTTAATTGAAACCCAACCACCAAAAAACACCGGTATCCACGATCTAGTATTCAAATCCGTGTAAAAATAACTGGCTTTACTAGGACTAGGACTTGAACGCTGGAACTCTCGACTTCCAAATCAGCTGATTTGGGAAGACGCGTTCACCACTAGACCAACCCGGTGGGTTAGTTTTATACTAACTAGCACCACCTAATTCAACTGATTACGTTCAGATAAATAATTGTAGAGCCTTCGTATTTTCCTCTTAAATACAAAATTATGGTCAGATTTTGGGAACTCTCTACCGGTCGTGCAACTTTACCAATCTATCTGTTTTCAAGTAATGGTCGAATAAAGCGGAGAAGTTAAAAAGTCCTTTTTATCGTTCCGTATCCAGATTAGATTGTCCAAAGTGGATAATTACATTTTATTCGTATGTCACTTTGATTACGTATTGGATATTTTCAGGGAAGATAGTAAACGTATTTTTCTTTTCTTCAGTTTTTTTTTCAATATATATATATATATATATATTCGGATTGGATTAACCAATTTTTATGAAATTTTACACGATGACTTCTGAAACTAATAACAAAATGCAATTTAATTTCGGTTACAATTTTTCAAGGGTGGGTAGATAACGCTCACCGTAGTCCACTATTTTAATTTTATTAAAAAGAGTGAATTTCACTTAGAATACTAAAAACGTTATTGTATTGGTGACGACAATAAATTAAATTTACGTGCAAGCTGTGCGATTATCATCACCTTACGTTTATATTTATACTTTGACGTATTTACGGACATTTATAATGGATTTTTATTAAATTAATACAGTGTATAGTTAGTTGATACTACGTATTATAGTTTTCCGTCTCAAACTGCATGTTCTATTTTAGATGTGTAATATTACTATATAGAGTTAAATAGATATAATTATCTTGTTTTTCAGTACGACGGGTTTAAGTTTAACCGGTAGGTAATTTTCCGCCACCGTTGAAGTTATTTATTTTTTTCTCTTTTTTTTTGTTTTACATTATTTTTATTCTTTTGATATATTTTTCTTTCTTTAGTTTTTCCTGATAAATTTCACTCGATTAATTTTACTCTATTTTCTGTGATAATTGTTTTGTCCGAGAAGGAAGTCAATTTTTGTCTCATCAGCGTTATATTTAACCGCTAAATAAATTTTTGGTGTTATTACTAAACCGTATTAGGGCGACGACGGTCAGCTGATTCACGGCTCGTTCAATGCGTTTCAGTTTTGTGAAGAATACATATTAGGTATGTGTTTATTATTGAATTATAAAGCTATTTTTTGTTTATCATCATTTGCGAAAATATTAGTTCTTGTTCATCGTATAAATCTGCTCTAAGGCAGATCCTTCGCATCATGCCATATTCCATTATCTATTCACCGATATACAAGGTCTGTTCAGAAAATAACCGAAATTTACTTTTTTAATCTTTATTATTAATTGTACAAATTAATGGTCTTTGTCCCCTATATAGTACTCCCTTTCCCACCACTATTTATGCACTTTTCCCAGCGGTGTTTCCACTTAGTGAAATTGTCCTGGATAGTTCATTTCAAATGGCCTTTAAGGTCTGTGACGAATTTCCCTTAATGTCTTCAGTAGTCTCAAAACGGTTTCCTTTCATCACCGATTTTAATTTTGGAAATAAGAAAAAATCGTAAGGAGCCCGGTCTGGCGAATAGGGAGGCTGATTTTGGCACAAAAATGACGAATTGACTAAGCTGAGTTTGCGGGTGCATCGTCGTGATGAAGAAACAATGAATAATTGTCTCGCCAGAATTCCGGTCACTTTTTGTGGATTTTTTCACGTAATCGTTGTAAAGGCCTTGATAGTACGCACGATCCACTGTTTCACTTTGAGGCAAGAATTTAAACTGCCCGATTCCATTAAAGTGGAAAAAACAGAGAGCAACACTTTGATATCGGATCGAGAGTGACGTGGTTTCTTGAGGCGTGGTAATCCTTTGCCGATCCACTGTGATGATTGAACTTTTGTCTCGATGTCGTAGCCGTAAACCTGGCTTTCGTCTCCCGTTATCATCTTTCGCGTGAATGTTTCATCGTCATCGGATTGTGCGACAGGTCCACTCGAAGTTCTTTCCGCTGTTCGATCATCAACCGGGGAACAAAGATGACCCCTTCACCTTACGTGATCGACTGACGACCACTTTTAAATCGTGAAAACCATTCCTAACATTGCGTACGACCCAGATCATCATCCCCCTATTCATGTTTCCAAAGTTGAAGCGTTTGTGTGAAAGTTTTCTTCGGTTTCTCGCAAAACTTTACCGTTGTACCTTTGCTCCAATAAATCCAAAAAACATCGCTACTAAACTTAAATCCGTTTCACTCAAACAACAATAACACGAAAACTAAAGGAGATATAACAATCCAAGAATATTTGGTTACGGAGGTTATTCGAAACACACTGCTACCAATCGCACGTCACTAAATATCTCTGTTGGCTCTTAATTAAAAAAGTTCGGTTATTTTTTGAATAAAACTCGTACTTTAGAATTCCTAACGATTCCCGTTCTCTTCAATATCACGCGTAATTTTTATTTTTGGCATCTTTTACTGATCCTTTTCTATTATTTCAATCGATTCTTATTCTCTCATAATTTATCCCAGTTTTCTAAACAGGTTTCATTCAGCTTCTTATCCAGTTCACTCTTCACACGTAGGTCTGCTTGATTTCCACCATGCCCGCATTTCAAATAAGTAATATTATTTATTAAGCTCCATTTTATTGTATAATAATAGTTTCTTTATATTTTATTGCTTTATCTCTACTATTTTTTTTTAAATTCTGTTTCGATTTTACTCTTGTAATATTCATTAACGTGGTACTTAAGTACCTGTATTGTTTTACTAGTTTACTTTTTCCGTCTTTTGTTTGGTAATTTATTGTCTTCTATCCTCATTACATTTGTTCTCATTACATTAATTTTCATTCCGTATTCTTTTTTTAGTGTCTTATACGTTTAAAAAAAATCAGTTAAATATCCTGAGCTGCGTTTAAAAAAATACTTTATTTTTATTCTTGTAGGCTGATTTTCCATCTTTTACAGAGCTTTTGATTCAAATATTCAAGATTCATAATAAATAACAGAAAAAAAATTGGATGATATACAGCGGTTACTGTTTTTTCTAATTTATACTTTTCAATTTTTTCATCCTTTATTTTTTTGTAGCCGTTTACTGATTTAAAAACAATTCCTTTAATAATTTTCCGTCTTTTCCAGACTTCTCTTTTTACGTTTTAATATTTCTATTACATTTGATTCTGTCGTAATACTTTTTACATGAACAAGTATAAAACATTCACTTATTCCATTATCTCGTTTTATACATGTAGTTCTTATTAGCATAATCGCATACTTTTTACATCTTCCTTCCTGAATGTATATTGTTTTGTAACTATTTATAATCTTTTTCTTTTTTCTTAAATATTTGTCTGTTGAAAAATTCCCAGAACAAGAATCTTCCGATTAAAAAATGAAAATAATCGTAGTGTATTTTGACAATTAATTGTACAATATCTTTTTTTAGGGGTGGGTTTGAATTTCTGTCCACATTCTACTGTTGTAGATCATATTATAGAATTTTACCGCGTCTGATATTTATTAAAGAAAATTTAATTTTTTATATTTTTTATTATTTAATTTGATTTTTATTTTTGTTTATTAAATATTGATTGTATATTTTTGTTTCAGGTAAGCGTGTCTTCTAGTCGAGTATCTTGTTATCAGTTAAACGTAGCTGTAAGTAAATTTTATTAATATTTAACGATAAGATTTTTTTATTCATCTTATAACAGCTTTATATGCCTAGTACACTTGGTGTATTATAATGTTGAAGGTGAACGAATGTAGTAGGTAACAGCTGCACGTCATTTATGTTATATTATAGACCGTAGGTGAGAGATGTGTATGCGTTAAGACAGCTGGTTATGTAGCAAGCCGTTGTTTGTTTGTAATCTATATAATGTTTTTACTCTGTTGCTGGACTTCTGTTCTGTTGCTACCTGCTTTAAGTTTATTCAGTAAGATTTACTTTGTCGTTTGTTATATACATAAAACATCTGTTATGCGGTTAACGTTTACGTTCTACGGTGACCCTAACGTAGATAAAAATCAGAAAATTATTTATAAAGCTTATATTTAAACGTTAATGCGTTGTTTCACAGACGAAACGGGTACATTAATTGATTCGTTTATTAAAGTCAAAATTTTTCTTTTGATACAAGGCGTGCCTAGGGCACGCCTCCGCAGCTAGTCTCTCCGGGCGGCGTCTCGTAATGGGATTAATAGATCCAAAATTGATTACCTCTTGTGTAATATTTTTTTTTGAATGATGGAAATTGATGTAACGAAAGTTAAATTAGGAATTTAACTTTAGAAATTGATACAAACGAATCGGGATTTTCCGCTAGTTATTATCGGTACATTCTGGCGCCTAAGTTTTTGTTATTATTCATTAGTTTATGAAAAAAAACTCACATAAATAAAGAAAAAATACGTAAAAAAACTTTTTAAGTGCCACCCTTAAATTAAACGCACTAAAATGTAAAAAATAATTTTAGGACGGTATCTCAGAATGGATTTGACAACCAACTTTGAAGGGTGCATGTAAGATTATGTGAAAGTCATAGCTTCAGATTAAAAATTTGTTGTCTTTCCCAATTTCTTCATATTCATCGAACAAATGTTTTTCAGAGCGCTAGGGCTGAGCTTTTTCGAGATATTTGCGATTTTCGTCCGAAAATTCGGATCCGGTTAAAAAATTCTAAATTTTCCCAATACTTTGATATGTATATCTTTAGTTATATAATCATATAACAAGTATACATCTGATCACCACGAGACTTGTACTAACGAATCGGGATTTTCCGCTGGTGATTGGTACATTCCGGTGCTAAGCTAAGGGGGACGCAAACAGACACTCATACAAATGCTGTTTGGTAGGGCAGGATATGTAAAGCAGCATCAGATATACAAGTAGTTTTATTGAGAGATAATTTTTTTGAAAATAATGGTTCGTTATTTATCCAGTTCTTGTAGCGATGAGAGTGGTGTTACTTGTCGGGTTGAGTCATCTGGTGTTTGTTTTATCTCAACTAAATGTTGAGATAAAACATATGAGGTGTGTTCAAAAAGTAACCAGAATTTTTTTTTTTTTGAAAGAATTTTATTTATTCGTCTACATTAATGTTATCCTCTTCAAAATAGCCCCTATTAGATGTTACACACTTATGCCAGCGCTTTTTCCAATCCCCGAAACACTTCTGGAACTCGATCTTTGAAATAGTGTTTAGTTCTTTCAGCGATTCTCTTTTAATCTCATCTGTGCTTGTAAAACGACGGCCCTTTAAGGTCCTTTTTTATTTTTGGGAATAGAAAAAAGTCACACGGGTCCATGTCTGGCGAATATGGCGGCTGGGGTATCATTACAGTGTTGTTTTTTTGCTAAAAGTTGACAAACAAACAATGAAGTGTGAGCAGGCGGATTATCGTGGTGCAAAAGCTATGAATTGTTTCGCGACAAATCGGCGTTTTTTTTTCCGAATTGCTTCACGCAAACGGCGTTGAACTTGTAGGTAATATTTCTTATTGATTGTTTGACTTTGTGGCAAGAACTTGAGATGCACTATGCCGTTAAATCGAAGAACACTGTGAGCATAACCTTCACATTCGACGTTACTTGTCGAGCTTTTTTTGGTCTAGGTGATCCAGAATGCCTCCACCGGGACGATTGAGCTATAATTTTGGCATCATATCCGTAAACCCATGTTTTATCACCTGTTGTGACACGTTTCAGTAGTTCCGCATCGTTGTTGACTTCATTTAGCGATTCCTTAGCAACTTCCATTTGCCGCCGTTTTTGTTCGAAAATCAACAATTTTGGAACAGATTTTGCTCTCAAACGTTCCATACCCAAAACATCTGAAAAACCTTCATGGCATGAGCCAATTGATATCTCAACATAATCAGTGACTTCTGTGGTTGTGATTCGATGATCAGTCATATTCATTTCTTTCGCTTTTTCCACGTTTTCATAGGTTGTTGATGTGCTGGGGCGTCCGGGGCGCTCGTCATCTTAAACGTTTTCACGACCTTCTTGGAAACGCTTATACCATTCGTAAACCCTTGCTTTACTTATAGCAGACTCACCAAAAGCAATATTTAACATTTAAAAAATATTTCTACACTTTATTCCATTCTTATAGCTAAATTTAATACAGATTTTCTGATCCATTATTTATACAAATAAAAAATCGGCGATCATACCAAAACATGTGTTATCCATTTGACATACAATATGGCTGAAAATGTACAGGTACTTATCAAACACGTTTACCAATACGACAACGAAAAAGTCCTGATAATCGGACTAATACAACCCGCGAAATTTCAAAATTCTTGTTACTTTTTGAACACACCTCGTACATTCCATACGTTTACCCCAAACTTAGTATAGACACGAGGAATTATTTTAAAATTATGATTACACATCTGTGGTTCCGCAACACTATTCTTCCGTTCCTGAAAACTTGTATGGCAAAGCATAATTCAGCATTTGAAATAAAATGACGGCATTTTCCCCCTCATTTATTTAGTCTTCTGCCAATATATTGAAAATATGATTAGACACTATACAAATAATACAGACTCATTTAATGTTTATTCTTTCTCCCTTCGACCACTGAAATGTATCTATTATATAATTAGCAATTTTCGGTGGAACGAGTGAAAAAAATTTAAAAGAAAAATGTAACAATAACTGACATGTTATTTAGTATTTTTTCCCCAGTGCAAGTTACAGAAATAATAATCGTTTTACGTATTTGTTCAGATGTAGTAATTTATGTTTGTTTATAGAAATATTACGGATTTCGTTTTTACATATTACGTATAGTGTTCCTTAATAACTGGTATCTGTAAACCCATAGTGTATCCATTATGTTTAAATTGGCAACTTTCCAGTCCATTAATGATGCAGTATATGTTGTGGGTAGATCCTTCTACCTTATTTACTTATTGGTCGTTGTTGAGCTTGTACTTCCTGTACATCTATCTACATATAATATACGTTATTACTGGTATACGTACGTACAGTTTTATTGTTTTGCGCAGGTGTTTTGAAACGCATGACGGAAAGAGTTAAATTAATGCTTATTTTTTGCTAGTGACATAGTAAGTGGTACGAAAAAAACGGGGGGATAAATATGTTCACCTAAAGGTTAGTTCGTTTGCATTTTAATAATGTAATGAGTTTATAAATTATTACATAGTACAGTTCTGGTATGATGTGGTGGCAGTTTTCAGTCGGTAGAGTGCCGAGTACTAAACCAAAGGTCCTGGTTTCAATTCTTCATATCGGTTTAATGGTTTACCTCTGCTTTCTTCAAATAATTAACCGATTAAATATGTTGCTTTATTATTTATCGATTGTTTAAATGTAAGCTGTTTATTTTTATATCGTCGGACAAAATCCGTTGCTTGATTGTTCATTGCGATTGAATCGTCATTACGAATAAAGAAATTAGAATGTACGAGATTCGTTCAATAATTAATGAGAGACAAGAAAACATTTTTTAATCGAATAAATTGAAAGTGTTTGACATTCGAGTCGGCATCGCCGACAAACAAAGTACTGTAAGAGATAAGAAATTCCGTTTATGAAAAACAACGTTCTGTGAAAAATTTTTATTTCCTGATTGTGTAAAGCCGGTCAAAATTCACTCGCAGATATTAATATAGTAAAGTAAAAATATATATTAACCGCGAAGATTTTTATAATTACATCAAACAGTTTTAATCGGTAAGAACTAGCGTCGCCGATTTTTATAACTGAACATCGGTGCAAGTTTTGATTGACGCTTTCCAAAATCGCGTTAATGATCTTATTTACAAGATCAGACGCGTAAAAATTTTGAGAATTATTAAAATTTGTACTGTAAAACTCGCCTCTGTCTATTCTTTTAGCCATGACGAACTGAATTGTCGTTAAACGTGTTCGAAACTGTTTCTTAGATGGCTCGATGTTGATTCTCACTCAAAAGCACCTAAATGTACAATTGTACTGAACTTAAACTCAAACAAACACAACGATTTTTAGCGTAGATCGCATAGAACTTGTAATGAAACTTGTATTTATCACGTTATGGTGGTGAATCCAAATGTCTGATTACGTAATGGAAACACCCCAGTCTGCTCGCCAGGAAAAGATTCATGATGTACGCGTCAGTCGGTACAGCAATGCTGACGGTGGTTTTGAACTATAAAGGCCTAATTTACTGGGATTATTTCTAAGTATGACGTACGATCAGAAGCGAGAACTACTGTGACGTGCTACAAATATTAAACACGCAAAAAGGACGAAACGTCTCGGTTCTCTCTCAAACGGCATAATATTTTTGCACGATACACCTTCCCCAAATCGCTCAAAAGACACGGGAAGCTATTCAGAAGTATGGTCGGTAGGTTTCGCCACTTCCACTTTATAGTTCCGATCTCGCCTTATCAGATTTGTTTTTGTTAATTCCTTTTAATGAGGAAACCACATATAGAATGTTACAAAGGAGTATACAGTAGGATACACTTCATTAGTACTGAAGCAGTTTTTTTTTATTTAATACATCCGTGTATGAATATTTGATTTTTTTTTTAATAATAGGTTTAATTAGATTAGAATTGTTCTAATTTTGTATGTAGATTACATTATTGTTATATATCTTGGTTGGCCAGAAAAATAGGCCAGTTTAGTTGTAAGTTAGGGTGGATAACGTTTAAACTACGTGTATAGTGAAATCTGAGCGAAGTTATTTTTGACGTGATAATAGCAAAACACACGGGTAGCAGAACAGAGATTTGTAGCGTAACGAAAAGTTTTATATCATCCTGCTTTAATAACTCCCTAACTATTAGTCTCTCGGAGACGTAAATACGGTGTGATTTTATAACTTACATGGTCAGCTCGCCGATACGACTTTGAGTTTGCGTCACTGGCGAGCGGGGGCACAGCACAGATCGATCAAAACTGGCGCTCTCGCCCATTTCCATTCAGTGTAGCTCACGACTTAGACGTGATAGCGCGGTGATTCGTGTATTATTGTTTACAGTTTGTGGAGATAGACCGATTTAAGTAATAATAAATGTATTTTGGACAATATTTACGTGTAAAAAATATAAAAATTCAGTATGTCAACCTCAGCTCGCGTAAAAGTCAGCCGGAAATATAAATTACACATATCCTTGGAAAGGGGAGGTTTTGGGCCACGCACAGGTACCCCAGTGTCCGGTGCCGAGCGAGCAAGACTGTTTTCGGGAGCGTCGCAAAGCTGGCACGGCACGCTCACTGAACGACGCCGAGGGGCGAGCACTTATACCGCTGCTTATTACATCTTATGTCTCTTACTTCTCATATCACAGACCGATGTTGAACAAAATTGTCATATAATATCAGTGGAAATAAATATCATTTATCATTTAGTGTCTGTTTTATATTAAAATTAAATTTAGTACGCAGTCAATGTCTCGTTTTTATTTCGATCCGATACACTAAAAGTGATTCGTTGACATACAGACCGACCAGTTTATCTGTAGAGTTGGCCAATTGAAGTAAAATTTTCCATCGGAGACTTTCAGTTTTGTTAAAAAAAACAAAAAAAAAAATGGTGGCTCTCCCATTGGTCGGTCTGTAGCTTGGAGGAACTTCATCCATGGTTTGTAACGTTTCACGTTAAATCAACGGTCGTGCGCCCCGACGCAGCCCCTTCCAATTTCTCTTTTACTAGTTTTTTTCGTATAGCTCTTTATTTTTCAAGTTTCTTTTTTCAGGAAAGTGTTTTTACAATGTTAAATTTCAATAAATCTAGTGTCGTTTTTGATGATGAAACAGAAATTAAATAGTCACTCGAAATCCTCCTGTTCTAATGGTTCTGTCATTTCCCTTGAATTATAAAAAACAAAAAATAAACACAAATGGATTTTACTATTTTCTTAAAATTTTATATATTAAAACTATTGCCAAATGCTTCATTTTTGTCGGCAAATAATATGTTACATTTTTTTTTCTAGATTTATCTTCAATTTCTTTTTTCCTGAAATGAAGTATATATATATATTTATACTTACTGATTCAGATTTAATTCTATTTTTTTAATTCGCGTGTAATCGATACTAATCAATGAAAAAATAGATCATTTTTTTATATTACACTTCGCATACTTTTAATATAATGTTTGCTTGCTACATTATATTGATTTGTATTATGTTGTTTAAAATCTTATTATGTAGGATTGTATCTTCTAATAATGATTTCTTTTTTGCCGTGCCGTTGGGAGAAAATTATATTACAGTCCTTCAAAGAGTTGTTTAAATCCATAATTTTAAGTTTTCCACTTATAAAAGAACTGCAGTTTTTATTTATTCTATTTAATTTTGTATGACTTTCAAGCGTGAGTATTGTTGGCGAAGAAAAATGATGATGAAGTGGATAATCAAGCATATAATACCTTATTTATTAAGAATAAATTCAGGATTGTTCGTATTCTGTGAAAGAATTTTCTCTAAAATAACTTATTGTTATATTAATAATAATAATATAAAAGCAAAATAGGTTGAATATGAAAGAATGGTTGTGGGTTGAGATTTATGGAAAAGATAATTTAGCTAAAAGTTATCGTAGGAAGATCAGTTACGTGATGATGGTAAATAGTCGTATAACAGACACTGTAATTAATAAGCATTCATGGATTTTTTTTACGGTGATATAATAGTAATAATAATTTTATTCTAAAATTGTTAGCATTCATTTATATTTGTCAGTTTTCCTCTGTATTTATTTCTAAAATTCGTATAATATAAAATGTTAACATACTGAAACGAAGTAATTTAGTTCTCTTAGTAATTTGTTAGTGTACGTGAAAAAACTTTTTAAATAACTGCTACAGAGAGGAAAAATACTACAATGTCCACGCATCTAATATAAATCAACGTTGGGTGCCTTCCAGATATTGAAAAGGGCAAAATTTTTCTAAATTGCGAACAACCAAAATTTAATTGTACATTTAATATTCAGTGTGTAAATTTAAATTAAATAATAAACAACTTGGGAAATTTCGGTACCGTGAGATTTAAAATAAATATTGCACTCTCTTTTTTTAATAAAATTATTAATTACCGAGTAACATTGATGATAAAATTAGTAGACGGTCGTTATTATACAGTGAATTCGGAAAGTTATTATATATAGTGTGTGAGTTACAGCGAATAAATCTAAAGTATTTTATTTTTGGCACAACTGATTTTGTTTTATCGTTTTACTTTCCCCGGGTATATATTTTTATGGATTACATTGTATAAAAGAAAGCATGCTAATCTGGTCAGATCTTGTTGCGTGTCTGAATTTTAAAGATTTCAACGTTCTTGATCACCAAATAACAATTTTACGGTTAAAAAATGACGGAAGAATTATTTTTTGCTATCTTCAGATTGAATGAGTTATTCGGATAAAATTTGGACCGATTACTTTAGTCTAGATATATCGTTGCGATTTGATCTTGTTTATTATCGATGAAGTGGGCAGGGAGATATATAAATTTTTAGATATCTCCCTGCCCGTTTAGAAATTTAATATCTAAAACCTTTACTGAAGGGAAGCTACATATTTTCGCATAATGAATGCTTTTGTTAGTTAATATGCTAGCCGGACTCCGTACGTGAGTGGTAGCTTCTCGGCCTTTTTATCTGGAGGTCCCACCTTTGAATTCCGGTTAGTCATGGGAATATTGGTACAAGCGCTTTTCTTCTGTTCACAAGCGTCTTGCAGAATTTTACTCTGCCATCTTGCGAGATGCAAGTCTAATGCCGACCTTTTTCACCCAGGGGATCTGATCCCGAAATCTGCTGCGAAGGCAGACCCGTCCAAGTACAGACCTATTACCTGTCTCCCTACAATATATAAGCTTTTTACTTCTGTTCTCACTGCCAAAATCAATAAGCATCTTGAGAGGCATCAGATCTTAGCTGAGGAGCAGAAAGGGTGTCGTCAGGGTAGTAGGGGCTGCAAAGAGCAGCTAGTGATTGATAGCGTTATCTCTGTAACAGCAAAGAAGAGTCGGGGCAGCCTATATACTGGTTATATAGATTATAGGAAGGCCTTTGACTCGGTTCCGCACTCCTGGTTGATAGAGGTCTTACGTCTCTACAAAGTTGATCCTGTTGTTGTTGAGTGCCTAAGTGTCGTTATGGGTTAGTGGTCCACAAATCTTTTGTTGACTATTCCAGATAAGAACCCCGTTAAGGTCGGAGTAACACAGATCAACCGAGGCATTTTTCAGGGCGATTCCTTAAGCGCTCTGTTGTTTTGCTTAGCGTTGAACCCTCTGTCTTCCATCTTACAGAAGTCCAAGAAGGGTTTTGCTCTTGGGCAGTACAGTTTTAGCCACCTCATGTATATGGATGATATTAAGCTTATTTCTGACACTGAAAAAGGGATCCGGCAACTTGTCAAATTAGTCGAGAGGTTCAGTGTCGACATATGCAAGAGTTTTGGTCTTGACAAGTGTAGGGTCAATGCCATGAAGAGAGGAAAATGGTCGCAGATTGAGGCGTGTGAAGTGCCGCAAATGGATGCTCCTGCACTCATGAATGCAATGCAGTGTGGTGAGACATATAAGTACCTTGGTTTCCTGCAGGGTATTGGAATTAGACATAGTCAAGCGAAAGAGGCCCTTACATCTGGCTTCAAGAGTAGAGTAAGAGCCGTCATTAGTTCCCAGTTGAGTGGTTCTAATAAGGTAAAAGCCATTAACATATTTGCCGTTCCTTTGATTTCCTATAGCTTTGGCGTGATAAATTGGATGCGGACAGACCTTGAAGGACTTAATAGAATGATGCGTGTATCGTTCACGCGACACCGCTCCCATCACCCGCTCAGCTCCGTCGAGCGGTTTCACCTGTCCAGGAATAGAGGAGGAAGCGGCGTTGTGGATTTGCGGGAAGTTCATGCAAAACAACTGCTGAATCTCCGGAAATAGAAGCAAAGCAGAAGGCTTTGTTGCTGGATACATGCCGCTTGGTCCGTCGGTACATCACAAGCTCGAGCGATAAGATAACGCCTGTTATTGAAGGGCCACCTGATCGTCATCAGATGGAGCTGCAGACGGGGGAATATGGCCGTTAACATCTCGCAGTTCATCAATTTTATGTCTGGTATTTTGTCTTTCATTCATATATCTCACCCATGGTATTCAATAGTTCATGTTACCATATACAATGCATGTCAGAACAATAGTTATAGCTCCTGTGCCTTGCCTTTGGGCCGACCAGGATGCTTTTTACTGGGCTTTCCCAAGAGAATAATAACAATAATAATAATAAACAGAGATTACATAACAAAATTTAAAGTAATCGTCAGGATTTATTCACAGGAACAAAGACATAGCCTGACTGCTATTCTTAACACTTTTAACCACTACTGTTGTATTAACAACAATAGTCCAACAGATAAGACAGCTATAAAGTTCTTTTACTGCAAACACTTTTGCTGTTCATAAATAGACCTGTCCTAACAATTTATGAATGAAATTCAGTACATTATCTCTTTCACTTATAGTCTTACAGCAACTCAACCATTCTTCATTCTTTTTTTCGTGTACTGCAATTACTTGTAACGTCACCGTAATCGTGCCGAACTTAGTTCACTTGAAATATGCTTCTTCACTGACCTCGCAGAACACTCGGAGACTGACGACGTAACGTCTCGCTTAGACTGATTCGCCGAATTGATTTCAACTGGTCTTCCCCGCAGTATTTTTACTCTTATCTGCTTTACCTGCCGGACCCAACACAAAGCGTGAGAATGATCGTCCGCCTTCACACGTTCCCATGAAATTCTTACCCTGGTCTGGTAACTTTTCTCACGGAACAAACATTTGTTTAGGTGTGTCAGTGGGCAATATTACAAAAGACAATTGTTAAACTGACCTTTTACCTTTAATAAAAGGGTTTCTTTTAGCTCTTTTTTGGATTTCTTTAATTATTATATTTTCTAGTACTTAATAATTGGTAGGAATCTGTTACTCAGATCCGTTATACCGGTTTTTTTATAATATCAAAGGGTGGTAAAATACGGTCAACATTGGTCATGAATCTCAATATTTTACTCTCGAATAAAATAATTTCTTATCTTTGCATAGTTCTTTACGTCTACATTTACATATTTCATTATCCAACTTAACCTTCCTGCTAAGTAGTATTCTGTCAAGGGGAATTACGGGGTAAGCCAGAGTTACACAATTTTTCCGACGAAGCTTGGGGAATGTTATGAAACTATTTGTAAACATCTTAAAATTTCGAAGATGCTTATAATGTGTATCTCATAACAAACGCTACATACTAAACCCAGTTGTGACGTGAATGAAATGAAAGAGTGAGAACGTAAATTATATTAAATTCTTTATTTACATTAACAAAAGTTTTTTTATTTACCGTATTTTTTGTAAAAGATGTTCAGAGTGAGCTTGCGCAACGATCCACTATAGTGTTTCAATGATATCTTTTTTGTGGTTACTTTCGGTTGACCAGTAGTATGTGGATTTGATCCATAAATTTATCCTTTGAATGGCCCCCCCCCCAGAAAAAAATTCGGAACTAGACAAATTTGGGAACGTGGAGGCCATCGCTTTCTGCTGAGAATTTTTACATACTACACGTTTCTAATAACTTGGAGAACATCTATGATCTCTATGCGTAGTTTCTAATTTAAGGAATTCGTTGAACTCTATTAGAAATGAGCAACTTGCAGTACAGAAAGAACCGGAGCGTTTCATGGAACTGGATTCTTGAGCGATGAAATTTTCAGCGAATTAAACGGGATCAGTTTTCTGTTGACCATTGGTGGTTGTTGACAATCGCTAGGGTCTAAAAGAAGGAGAGATTTTTCATGGACGATCGCTCTAGCAACCGGTTCGCATAGATTCCCTATTTCTTCACTGTATGCTGAAATCCATAATTCGGACACCCTTATTGCTTCTCAAATACACATGATCATCAACGGTCTGTACTGTTTACAATCGTTAAATATTGTACTTCATGTAGGTAGCTGGTTAAAAGACAAGACAACAATTAAATTTATTTTTGAAAACGTTTTACAGAGTGTGGTCCATACTATTTATTAAAAAAAATTATCAGTGAATGATAATGTGTGCGATAAATCTGGCCAAGACAATGAAAAAATTCAATCATTTAATTGGGCATATGTAAAAAAAAAAACGTACGTTTCATATAGTAAAGTTTTGTAGGTTAAAATGTGAAAAAAATATATTGTTTGTTCTGTTATTCTCAGTTTTTTTTTGGAAATCGAATTAGGAATAGAAAAGATAACCCTTTTTAAATTTCGGAAAACTTACAGCGTGAACGAATAAAAATGTTTTGTACGCTTCGTGACAAATTAAGACGTATTCCTTAATCTTTATTTATGTTATTTTATTCATATTTAGTTTTGTTATTTGTTAATACACGGTTTTAAATACAGAGTTGCGGTTAGGTATTTCTATTTTCATGGTATTTTTATTTAGACACGGAAATTAATTAATTAATTGTTTATTATAGTCGATGGTGGTTTATATAATTAAATGATACGAATTGTTTTTAATTTATCTTCGCTCGATGTTTTTGATTTGTAAAATGGATATAACTGGTTCAAGGTAAACCGCATTTAAGATTTTAAGCGTTCGAATATCGATATTTTATATAAAATATCTATATTTTATTTTTCGGTTGTAATGTTAATTTATATTTCGCTATAAAAGGAAGAAAAAACAATGTAACGTTGTAATTGTAGTCGGACATGCTATAGCTATTCCCGATGTCGGTTTTTTGACCTTTTCCACACGCGTTTCGTAAATATTTATTTTATTGTTGTATTTTCGATAATGTAACATTTAATTATTGGTTGCTCGTATTATATTCAAATATAACGATCCGAGTAAAATTTCATAAAAACAAAGGGATGTTATCTATCGACTGAATTTTTAAAACGTTCTTTATTTTTACGTGTTAATTCGAATTATTTAAAAACTTTCTTCACTGCTTTAATAACAGTTATTCAATTTTAAAATGTTTACGATTTTTTTTGTCGATAGTATTTCTATAGCGACAAAGTTTTGTCATATGGCTTACGTGTAAATATTGAATTGATATTTCTAGTTAAATGTTTATTGTCTGCAAATTTGATGCGATTTCTTGTAAATAAATTGATTTAATAATTGCAGATCTCTTTTGTGCTTTACATAAATACCGTTCTAAACATTTAACGTAATTTTTTTTTCAACTTATTAAATCTCGTTTTTTATATATCTTGTTAACAATAAAAAATATTCTACCCTTTATCAGTCCAATGTAACTGTAAAAGACTTTCATGTTTTAAATGTTCCAGGGTCATTTAATAATTAAAGGACTAATGGCAAGTGCAGAAAAACTATTTAATAGAACAAACTGAAACTGTCTTACGTTCAAATCGGCATCCTTGACAATGAAAATATCAGCTGATAGTAAAAGAATTTCCATTATTATAACTTCTTTTCTTAGTATCAAAATTTCGGTTTCGCTTGAAACGTATACCGTAGAAGAACAGCGTGCTGTGATATTTTTATTTTCAGTAGTTATAAAACTGGCCGAAATTCACTCGCCGAATTTTAGAACGGTACGATAAAAAGTATATAAACCGTATTAATTTTAATTAGCGGTTCGACAGTTTGTATCTGGCGGAACAAGTGTTGCCGATTTTCATCGCAGCGGATGACCGGTGAAAGTTTCGATTGTTGCTTTGTAAAATGCCATTAATGATCTTATTCGCAAGGCAAAACGCATAAACTTTTGCGAAAATTGTTTAAATTTGTAGTGTGAGTAACGGAATTTTCCGTTCCATTATACATTCATAAGCTGAATATTTATAAGCAAAAGTTGTTAAAGGTGTTTTCCGAGTCACTCGACTCAAAATAGAAAGACAACCGAATTTACATTTGTAGTGAAATTTATCAAAGTTTTTAGCGGAAGGTAATCCGTTTTTAGATCACCGCATCATAAGTTGTGATGGAACTCGGATTCATCATTTTGAGACTATCCAAACGTCGGAGAATAAAATGGAAACATCCAAGTTCGCCCGTCAGGAAAGTATTCAAAACCTACTCGTCAGCCACTAAAGTGATGCTAACGGTGTTTTGGGGTCATAAAGGTTCAATTTGTTGTTTTTATTTGGTAGAACAAATCAAAAATTTAGTATCGATTGTATAAAATTAATGGTACAGCAAATCGCTCTATTATTACATTACTTTTAATTGCTAATCTCAAAATAAGTTAGTCTTCCTTAAGGAAAACAACATTCCCAAAATTAAATGGCTTACGTATTTATCATAGGTATTGTAAAACGATCACCCGGACATGGGAAGTCGTAGTATTATACTCGTTTAGAAGCGTGCAATTACCCACCGGGTTGGTTTAGAGGTGAACGCGTCTTCCCAAATTATCTGATTTGGAAGTCGAAAGTTACAGCGTAGTAAAGGCAGTTACTTTTATACGGATTTGAATACTACATCGTGGATACTGGCGTTCTTTGGTGGTTGGGTTTCAATTAACCACACATCTCAGGAATGTGTCGAAGTGACACTGTACAAGACTGCACTTCATTTACACACATACATATCATCCTCTGAAGTAATACTTGAACTGTAATTCCCGGAGGATAAGCAGGAAAAAGAGAGAGAAGCTTGCAATTGTGGGTTGAAATGATGGTTATTTTACTATTGACCATTGAAGTTAGGCAATGTTTTTGCAGTGAACTGGTTATCGGTGGTCATAGTTGTCATGTTTATCAACTCGGAGTTCATTATAAGCAGTTAGTATGCTCAAATTTTTTCCGCAAGTAGAAATAATTCTAACTCAATTATTATAATGCTTTATATACCGCTGTCATTGTCGATAATTAAAAAACGTTTGTTTGTACCTTTTTTATTTTTTATTTCTTAAAATCATGTGTTAAGTAAAAAAAAAAATAAATACAATATCAGAAAAATTTATTAAATGTTCAGTTTGAGGAATCTGGGGATTTTTAACACTTATAAAATCAGTTATGTGATTTTATATAATTGCACAAGAATGCGAAATTGAACAAAATAGCGACCCTAGCGTCAACAGAAAATGAACGGTTTTCGTAGTTACAGCTATGGAAAGAGAAGGTAAATCTTATTTAACCAAATAACATAAAAATACATTCTTACGAATATTGCGATAAAATCTAATTTCATTTGCGAATGAGGAGAAAAAAGTGAGTGCTAAATATTGGAATTCAACGTTTATTGTAATTTTATCGACCGTACACAGTACATTTAACGTACATCCGTCCGTCTCTTTTCAAATATATTATTTCTAGTTTAGTTGATTATACCTCGGGGACAATCTCGTTCTTGTTGGACTGCACATATTGTCGAGTGTTCGCGGCTCGATCAGGATTTTGAGAGATGACAATTGAAAATGTTTATATAATTTTATTATTAATGTAAAAACAAAAATAAGAAAATAAGAGGAATCAATAATAACAATAACAGTAATAATAAATCAGATTAATAAACAACTCACTATAGTAATCAAGATAATAATAATAATAATAATAATAATAATAATAATAATAATAATAAATGTCAATAATAAACAAATAATAATAGTAATCACAACCACAACAATAATATTAATAAACAGTGATTACATACAAAACAGAATTTAAAGGAATCGTCAGGACTTATTCACAGGTAGTTTAAATAATGAAAAGCAGAATTCAGTCCCTTTGATAAAATACATTATCATGACCGCGTGTCTTAACCACTGGTCTTGTATTAACAACAATAGTATAATAGATAAGACAGGAGAAAGTTCTTTTACTGCAAATACCTTTGCTGCTCACAAATAAAACTACCCTAACAATTTATGATTAAAATTTAGTACATTGTATCTTCAACATATAGTTTGAAGAAGAACAGTAACTCACCGAACCATTTCTTGTTTTCGTGTACTGGAATTACTCGTGACGTCACCGTAATCGTGCCGAACTTAGTTCACTAGAAATTCGCTTCCTTTGCGAGGATTACTCGTCGTAGAATACTCGCGTTTCAAACTCGAATGATAACTCCTGTATCGTAGCACCCTCTCGCAGACTCACATCTCGCAGAACTGGGATCATAACGTCTCGCTTGACAAGTTCTTCTCGCTAGTCAACTGGTCTTCCCCGGAGTATTTATACTTCTATCCTCTTTACTTGTCGGACCGGACCCAACTCGAAGCGTGAGAATGATCATCCGTCTCGCATATTCCCATGAAATTCCTACTCCGGTCCGGTAACTCTTCTCACGGAAGAACATCAGTTTTAAAGGACGATTGTTAATTGGACCTGTTACCTTTATTAAAACGATTTCTTTTACCCCTTTCTGAATTCCTCCCGTTATTATATTTTATACTGCTTTCTTATTAATAGGTAGGAATCCGTTATACCGTTCATGTTACAATATATTATGTACGAGTCTTCTTTCAATTACGCCCTCTCACCGATTTCCCAGGTCTTAGAGATGTAGAGCTGGTGCATGTGCTATACTAACCTTTTTAAAATATAAAATAAATAGAATTTAAATTTAAAATAAAAGACAAAAAACACTGTATTTATTAATAACGGTGAGGTGTGCGAGTACACGGTTGACAATTTACAGTATTTTAAATAATATCACTACAATAGTCAATTTCTCCTGAACCGTCTTTAAATTTGATTAATATCGGTTCATCCTCCTTTACATAATACGCTAAGGAAAGATGACGGTTTTGCAGAATAGAGAATTACCCTCCGAGAGGGCATCATAAAACGGAAAAGAAAATGAGAGTATAAAGAGCAAAAATCTTTGTTTAAATTCAAATTTATCTCACTGGCCCATTGATGCGTCAATCGCCTCCGTCCGGTTTTTGGGTTACCAACGGAATCAGTGTTAATGTTTTGTAGCAGCTGTATTTTTAATGTTTTCTAATATTCTATACAGTTTGTTGTAACATTTCAATCATTCTACATTTGTATACCGGTACTTCAGTCATTTTACACTCGTTTTTCATGTTATCTAACGTCATGATTGTACTTAAGAACGTACTAATGTTATGTAGCAGTTGTATTTTTCATTTTTTCTAATGTTTTATGCAGTTTGTTATCGTAACATTTTAATTATTGTACTTACTTTTCCTCTGTTTAGAAATAAATTATTGCTGCAGTTAACGTGATTTATTTTTATAATATTTAAATTGTGAAATTTTCGTACGGATCCGCTTGTTTGTAAATTGTCTTTTAATAGCTTAATACTCTTGTAAAACAACATTTGCACACTTTATTAATTGTAATTAAATTTTCATACTTCTAATTCTATTTTATTAGTATTTGATTAGTCATTAATAAATAACGCTGATGAAAGTGAACGTGTAATGTAAAGAGTTAGTTAATGAATTTTAGTTTAGTATACGGTTAGTAAGCCGTTTATTTTTACTCAAGTAAAGTGAAGTATTAAAAAAATACTCGCACACATAACCGTCATATGGATTATAAAAAATAGAGAGAGAAGAAAAACTGGTGACTGCTTTAATGTCATACCGTCTTGCACCAAATTGGTCTTCTTCATCTGTTTAGTTAAAAAAAAAGAGAGAAAAAACTAGAAGTATTTGCTTTATGAGAAGGAGGTTTTTGTGATCTGTTAACGACTGTACTAAAGTATGCCTCCTTTTTTTATTGAATTTTTTTTTACATTTTTAATTGTATTATATTTATTTATAAATCTTTTACACTAAATTTTTTGCTTACAAAGTTTTCTTCAAAATCGGTTAATTAATTAATAGTCGAAAATATAGCAGTTGCTAATTTCTTTCAATCCCTTCGACAAATTTGCATAAAATTTAAACATTATAAATGACTTAAATGTAAATACCTTTTGACCAAATTGAACAAAATAGATTCCAGTCTGAAAGTATTTGGTGAGAAGAATTGCGACATACGTACCTAACATCGTAGGTATGTGTGTATTTATGTATGTATGTACATAATCTAAAAAAAATGTTTGTGAATTTTTTTGGTCTTAATGGATCTTTTGAAGTATTAAACGTCAAGATTTGTAAAAAAATGTGATAGGTAGGTGGGTCTTTACTGATAAATTTACTTTGTCGGGAAAGTAAAAATAAGCTTTGTTGTATGACTATAGAAAAGTCCTTTTAATTTTTTTTAATTAGTAAACAAATTTATTTCTTTTTATTAAGTGCTTAATTATTTTGAGATAATTTATCGATTGGAAACGGCAAAATATTTTCTTTTTAAAGATTTCCATAATACGATAATCAATACTTTCATACAGACTATTACTGTGGATATTATTATCATATATATATAAATTTCCCCCTCCACAGTAAATATGTAGTTGTAGTACTGTAGCTGTAAGAGAAAATAGGTGATAGGTTAGAATTTCGTATGGGGTTTTTGTGCAATTCTTGACGTTTCACGATTGAAATACTGGGTTCTGGAAAGATGTACGGTTTATTTTATCTATTTACGATAAAACTGTTTTACATTTGTACGATTTTTTAATATCTATTTTGGTAAATATAGCCAGACTTTCTACACATTAACACTTGAAATTTGGCTCAAATATTTTTACTTATGCGGCAATGATGCCATTAAATTTTGAACTTAATCGGACAATCGTACGAGTTAATTACCGCGAGTTTAAAATTTAAATTTTTTGGGGGGCATCGTAGGAATTTTTGTACGGCGGTAGTGTTATGTGTTGTTTACAGTACTGAGATTTTTAAGAAGATCGGATTTACGGGTGGGGGTTCTAATTAGCTTAATTCCAAGACGGATTACTAAAAATATCCTATTTGCAGGTTACATAAGTTTTAATTTATGTTAAATTTTGGCTCGATGATTTATGGATAAGGCGGTACAGGATTTCAGATTTTATTGGATGTTACAGTCATTTAATACACTTTATATTAAATTGCAAAATTTAATTAAAATGTTTTCTTTTAAGAGAATTAGGATATTAATTGGTAAACATTCAGCGGCTTCTATCGCCTAGTGAAATATCGGCCAAACCTTTAGAAACATCTCCGCACGAATCTATTTCCAAAATCTTTTCCATTTTGCATTTGTGATTTGGTTTGCTTGGCATTTCTCTCGTCATCACCCCATTCAGTCACCATACAAACGGCTGCTGAGCCTCGAACAGTTTAGCGACCAGTATCCTAAATAGCTCCTAGAGCTTACCCAACAGCGTTAGCGGACTAAGCACGGTGTTATACACCAGCGGCTTACGTGTCCCAACCGTTCACTTGTTGTCATATATTTGCTAAAATGGGTAGGCGCTCCCCGTCGATTACTAAAAATATGTATGACATCCGTAAATTAAAATTTATTTCGTCGAGACAGGAATTCGCTGCCTCGCCTAAGTCGCTGAATGTCAGCAATTACGTGTCTACCATATTAAAGCGCATTTGTGATAATGATTTCACCGATTTAAGTAATCATAATGTCATTAATTTTAAAACTCCGTGAGGCGGTTTGAAAACAGAAATCTGTTAAGGAGTCAAACCGGAAAAGGTACACAGCTCCTTTCCAGTTTTTTCTTTATCTAAGAATTCATATTCACGTTTATAAAACTTTAATAGTCGCCTAAAGAAAACGCGTTTCGTTTGCGTTGTGCTGGTGATGGATCACCTTTATTATATTAGGCTAAATTTTTCCTCTGCGACCTTGAAAAATTAATTTTTTTCGTTCAGTGATGATTATAGAAACGTTATTTGTAGACAGTATTACAAACATATGACATTCTTCGTAAAATGTATGTTACGATAAGAAAAATTATTGCTTATGTAATTTTTATTATTGTTATTAATAATGATAATGTTTTTGTGAAAGATTGAATATGTATTGAGATTATAAACGAATGTTGAAAGACTCACCGATCCTTTAACGTTAGTTTTCTATGTCTTCTATATTATTGTCAACATATCTTGTCTTTTTCTTTTTTTCCTGTTTAGCCTCCGGTAATTACCGTTTAGATAATTCTTCAGAGGATGAATGAGGATGATATGTATGAGTGTAAATGAATTGTAGTCTTGTACAGTCTCAGTTCGACCATTTCTGAGATATGTGGTTAATTGAAACCCAACCACCAAAGAGCACCGGTATCCATGATGTAGTGTTCAGATCCATGTAAAAATAACTGACTTTACTAGGACTTGAACGCTGGAACTCTCGACTTCCAAATCAGCTGATTTGGGAAGACGTTCACCACTAGACTAACCCGGTGGGTTAAATATCTTTAATCGACATATGTTGTCAGAAATACGTAATGTAACTTTTCGCTCGATTGTATAGCACCTTCTTCATAGATATAACAAGTGACCATGGTCACTTGGACTATTTACTGCGAAATGCGGCAACAGCGGCAGTCGTGGTGGGGGGGTAGAATTTTAAAGCGGTACAAGGAATTTTAATTGCAACGGAGCCGTTTACCGGAGAGCGACACGATTTTTGCGTACGTGCATTTTACCAAAACAATTCTATCCTGACAACATGCCGTCAGCATCGCGCATTACCAGTTGCGAGACATTAGCTTATCCACCTTGCCCTGATGTTATTAGAAAATGGATCCGAATGTTTGAAGCTGCTGGTTCTACAGTGGTTGTTTCTTCAACTGCATAGCCACAACGTAATCTTATGGGCTAATGTCTTCTAATGGCATCATCGGACCGTACTTTTTTGATTATCAAAATGAACAAGCTCTTACCATTAATACTCAGCGATATTGTGCAATGTTACCAGATTTTATTGCACCATCTTTACAGCAGTTTCAAGGCTTTAATTTAAGAAACTTGGTTTCAGCATGATGGTGCCACATGTTACACATCAAATCAGGCAATCGAAGCTGTTCAGGAATTATTTCCCAATAAAGTAATTTCAAGAAGAAGCAATATCAACCGGTCCCTTAGGAGTCCCGACTTAACGCCTCTCATTATTTCCTGTGGGGTTACCTTAAAAATGTTTACAAGAATAACCCGGCTGATACACGTCAATATAAAGGCAAATATCGAGGCGCAAATAAAATCGATTTCAAGAAAAATGTGTGGATGCGTTATCAATAATTTTCGCTCTCGATTTATAGATTGTATACAATGCAACGGACATCATTTATACAGTATTGTTTTCGGCTCATAAATTTTCATTGTCTGTACATTACTTTTTCATAAATAAATGATCACAGAATTGTTAGGGTCTTTTATTTATACACAAATCATAGTGCCGATATGCCAGCTCTCTGAAAACTGTTACAACGGTTTTGCACCCTTATTGTTAGACGATTCATAATCCTTTTCACGGGGATTCAGAGATTTTGGCGCAGAATTTGTTCGAGCACCCGCCTCATCGCGGGGAAAAAAGTGGCAACGACTCCTGGTCGCAGGTCCCTGTTACGGCAAAGGGGCATTTACCCTTAGTCCTGCTTGCGCTCTTTTAGAGCCGAGGTCGTAATCTGTAACTGTATGTTGATCTTTGATTTCACACATTTGATCCAGTAGCGGCGGAGACGTGCAAAGGGTGACAGGAGAATGCAGGAGGTCTCCGTGACTCGCTGCGGGTAGTCGTGAGGGTAGTCGCTTGTTGGGTTGTGCCCAATTTCTGTGATAGAAGGAATACAGCGAGCATTTTGTTCGTCTGCTGTTAGGTCAGGGCATCTTCGACCATGACAGGTGTTAGTGAGGTAGGTAAGAAGCCTAGCCGGAAGAGGGGGCCGGAGCTTTTTCCTTCGACCTTCTCGAACACCGGTTCTGACACCGATAGTTAGAAGTAGATGTAGGAATGACCACCCGGAAGGACATGAACCCACTTATTAAAGAGTTTTTGCAAGCCGGGGGCGAGCCTGGCAGTTCTGCTCCATTGTCCCGTGATGTTTTGGTGGAACTGCGTAGCTTGTCTTCATGTTCAGCTAACCCGAAATGTAGTAGTGCAGCTACCAAGAAGAGATTATTTCTTCGGCTCGAATTCTTCCAAGCGGCTTTCACAGATCTCTCGTCCATGGCTTCGAAAATCTTGCTTCGAAGCCTAAAGAAATAGCTCAGAAACCGGCCCCGTCTCCGATGCAACCGCGTAGGCACGCTGATGTGGCCAGGGGCAGACGTGAAACCAGCCAGTCCTTTAAGAAACCTCAGGTTGCATTTGTTAATAGGGCAGAGGGATCGACTGCAGTCAGCTGAAAAAAGACCTCTAGCTTTCTCTCTTCGGAGAGACCGGAAAGGCCTTAAAATCAGGAACATTAAAGAGACTGGTAAGGGATTAGTTGTGGTAGCGGATGACACAGAGTCCATTCAGGTAATTAGAGATTCCACGGCGGGTAAGCGATTGAATGTGAAAATAAACCCGAAGAGAATGCGTAGGCCCTGTATTATAGTCTATGATATTGACCGAACCCTGACCGTAGAAGATGTCTTGTCCCTCATTAGGGAGCAGAACACCGGTTTGGATGAAGCCGCCTTTCGGTAGGACTGCAGTTTGGTCTTTAAAACGGGTAGGCGTGATACCCAGAAATATCACGGAGTTTTTGAGGTGTTCTGGTCTCTTTAAAAAATTTACGTCCGCAGGCAGACTATGTATTAAATTAGGGTCCTGCCGACTAAAAGAGTACGTTGACGTCCAAAGATGTTTCAACTGCTGCAGATATGGTCACAGGGCTAAATTTTGTAAGTTTGCCATGGTGTGTGTCCTTTGTGGCGAGGAGGGCCAGAAACGTGAAGATGTTCGCGTAGGTCCGAGGCTCCGGCCTGTGCTAACTGTAAAAGGTTGCACAAGAAGCATGAGCACCCAGTTGTGTAAGGAATGTGGCTGTTACGTAAGGGCCGTTGCGCTGTACTTTAATTCCTTAGATGGTTAGGTTCGGTCAACTAAATGCCCAGGGTGCTTTTGCAGTCCAGGTTGAGTTAGGTGAGATTGTAGAGACACGGAGCCTCGAGTGCCGATTTCCTTATTGGTCACCCTATAAGTGTAATTATGTTTCAGTATGACGCTTATCCCCATAGGATGTAATTATCTTTTATAATTAACACGTATAAAAAAAATTGTATTCTGCAAACGTAAGCGTGTTGATAGTCTTTAAATGTTGATTAATATTATTAAAGTTATTTTTCTAAATGAGCTACTTTATAAAATATTTTTATTTGTGTTTGTAATTAACATGTAAAAAATAAATTTGACTTCCCTTATACTTGAAATTATTATTCGAAGTAGAAGTTAAGTGTTGTTCTTTTTTCCTTCTTATGTTGTACGTATTCATTTACCATGATCTTATGTCTTGAATTACAGTTTGGAAGAAAAACTATTTCTTTTTTACATTAATTATTAAAAACTTCATTAATAATATCGTAGTAGAATTAATAAATTGTTTTTCTGTTACGAATTTCTTGTAAAAATTTTGAGATTTATCGGTAAAAAAAGAAAATACCATTTTATATCTTTTGACTTTGATTATTATTATTATTTTTTTTATTAAAAAAAGATTCATATAAAATGTATGCGATATCGATATAGTATATGCAAACATGATAAAATAAACAGTTTTCCTATTATTTATTTATTCGATAAAGTTGTTTTAATCGGTGATGTGTGTGTAATGATTGCGCTATATTTTTTCTTTTGTAGAGATTCAAATTATTTTTCAAACATTGTTTTATCATCGTTTTAATAATAATAGAGAACGTATTTTTTACGAGGTTATTTAAATGAGATTAACAATTCTTTATTATGATTTAAAAAAGAAAAAAAAACTATTTATTCAATTTTTCATTAAAATTCAGCTTTTAAAAGGGTACGAAATTAAAAACAAATATTTATACCAATTCTCAATCGGATCTGAATTCAAAATGATGTTGTTTAATTTGTAATTTAACTTTCACGGCTGTTAATTGTATACATGTACAATATATTATAGAGTAGAACGCCGATTTTACGGTTGTCCAAATATCCGGACTGTTTACATCCGCACTACAGTTTAAAAAAAATTAATGTACCACTTAAAAAATCTAAAACACTTTTCAGATAAAGCTTTGCTTCAACAGGAATTGTTTTTTCTCTTTGATTTTACTGGGTTTTTTAATTGTTTTTTTTTTGCGATTCATATGGTATAAAACATACTTAAATTTAGGAATGTGTTAAATTAATTTCTGAAAATCATACATTCTTGTTTTATCTAAGTTTCATAACTTTACTCAAGGTAGAATTTTTTTGTAACGTATTACTGTATCTGTTTTCTCTTGAATACGTTCCGAGTACTTTTTTACTCCTTTGTACGAAGTAAAGAAAGTATTGCGATCGCGAAAAATTTCGATTTTCAGATTTCAACGGAAATATCCATTTTGACCATCCCTGAATGCATTTATACTAGTTTCGACATGACATTGTAAGTACATAAGTATCTCAATTAACTCAAAAACGATTAGCCGTAGAATGTTGAAATTTTGTATTTAGGACTGTTGTAACATCTAGTTTTGCATCTTCCCTTTTGATTGTAATCGACAGGACCAGAAGTGTTTGAAAAAAGCACAAAATTCAAGAAGATTTGGATTTTGTACTTTTTCTTAATTGCGGTAGTAAGTCCTCGTTGAGAGCTTTTCAACGATGTATCATAAGTGCTACTTATTTTCATCGGTTCCAGCGTTATAGCTAAATAAATGTTTAATTAATGAAATATTTGGATCTTACAAGGGGAAAGCACATAGGTTCGAATCCGACTTCATCTTCTTTTTTTTTCTTTTTTTTTCAATTTAAATATGTTGATTTAGTAATAATATTAACATTTGATTGTGTATATATATATATATATATATATATATATATATATATGTAATAATTCAATAATAACAATAAAATAATATGAGAAGTTATTGATGAAATAAAATTTTGGGCTCCTTTAAAAAAAATAATGTGTATATGTAATTTAATAGGCGTACAGGGAAGTCATGTGGTGTCCACATCAGATTTTTAGTTTTACTGAAGTTTTCTTTTTTATTATGTGTGATTCGGCCTTGCAAAGGTCAACACGAATAATCGATGTCCCACTTCCTATGTAGTACACAAATCGGATGAAATTTCACATATCCAATCTGGGTTTTTTCCTCTAGATTTTGGGTTTTCATCACCGCTCGCTTACCAAAATACACAATTTTAGCCGGTAGAATTAATTTTTTGTCTGATATCATCAGATCGATAGACGGATTTGGATGAAATCGATTTTGACATTGATTCTATTTCATTTTGGTCTCAATCGTTCTAGGGGGCGATGGGTGGTATGGATCTCGTATCTCAAAATATAATTTTATAAGTCTATACATTTTTTTTCGTATAATTTAATGTTCGTTAGATTAGTAAGATACTTTCTGATAATATTCAGTAATTTTATTCAGAATCGTACAGGTAAGTAGGGGGTAAAAACCCCTTTTTTTGTCGTTACCGAGTTCAAATCAAATTTTTGTTCTAATTAGATGATTCCGTTACATTACTATTTCGATTAGTTATTATTCGGCCAGTTTCATTCAGCACGGGGAACAGTAATCTTTTTTTGTCAATTGTAATTTTGGTTATGTTTTCAGACTGGATTAACATATTTTTATGAAATTTACTTTCGAGTATAGGTCATAATTGCATTTAGATAGCGAGTGGGGAAATACAGTCGCCGCGGATACCGTATGTATTCTTCATTATTTGGAAATTTATTTACGTTAAATGTTTCACTTAATTTCTTTCCTAATTAGCTGTATTAATTTTCCTCCTTTCCGGCGTAACCGGGAAAGTCATGCTTTCCCGGCTTTGTCGGGAACTGCAGATGAGGTTTTGTCCCTAATCCGTTGTGTTGAGGGGAAAATCTAATAATAAAAGGGTTATAAAATTATGTATTTTATCCGAAAATGTTATAAAAATAACGGGTTTTCATTTAAAAAATCGATTAACCGCCGTATTGGAAAAATAGCAGAGATTTCAAGTATAATAATTGTGTGTTTTTAATGCATTCAAAAGTCGAGAAATTCGCGCGCCCCCTTTAAAGTTCTACGTAGCTTTTCTAGTTTACGAGATCGCAATGTGGTATAATGAATGTTCTGTGCAGGCCGTGGATTTTTCGTTTAAAAACTCGACCGTTTAAGTTATCCTGAGGAACGAGTTGCAGTTGGAATATCGTAAGAATTTCATTAACAAAATGTATATAAAAATCTTGATGTGGACACCACATGACTTCCCTGTACACTTATTAAATTACATCTACACATTTTTTGCTGCAATTTATTTAACTTATTTCATTTGAAAGTGAGATACGATCTTCAGTTCTTTAATAAAGTGACTCTCCGGGTTGTTCTAGTGGTGAACGCGCCTTCCCAAATCAGCTGATGTGGAAGTCGAGAGTTCCAGCGTTTAAGTCCTACTAAACGCAGTTATTTTATACGGATTTGAATACTAGATCGTGGATTCCGATGTTCTTTGGTGGTCGGGTGTCAATTAACCACACATCTCAGAAGTGGCCGAACTGAGACTGTACAAGACTGCACTTCATTTACACTTATCATCCTCTGAAGTAATATCTGAACGGTAATTCCCGGAGGCTAAACAGGAAAGAGAGAGAGTTCTTAGGAAAGTGACAATTAAAAGATTGCGAAAAGATTAGTTTTTACTAATATCAAAAATTTATACAATTATTAATTCAACAATCTTCCCTGAAATATTAGGATAGAGTATAAATGTCCTTTTATTACTGTTTAAATAAATGTACGTCTTATATTTAGTAATATGTTTTTTTAAATTATTATGATGTAACCATCAAACAAAAAAGAAACAGAAGGGTACTAAATTTTATAGTGATATTTATTATCAAGTAGAACGAAACAAAATGCATAAATAAATAAAAAATTTATGTATTAATAAAGGAGAAATGTTAACCAAGCAAGTGTTACGTATTCACGCATATCATATTTCATCATTATTATATATATATATTTTTTTTTTCTCATAAATTCAATAAAAATAACAACAAAACTGGTAAAGGTTTCTAAATTTTTAGTTTACATTTTTAACATGTTTTTACAGGATTTGAAATGATTATGGTGTTACAGAGTTTTTTCTTTGTATATTTATCCAGAATTTTATAACACTCGTTACTACAGTTAGTGAATTTTCAGTAGGTCTCGCATCTCTATACTTCGATTTCGAAAGAATGACATCAAACTTTTAGCCAAAATTGCAGAATAATGAGCAGTGTTTGTTCCACCATCAGTGTAGTATGGATATAGAATTTAAACACAATGAATCATTTCCTTTGTTGAGAGAGTATTTTTTGTAAACAAGAAATGATTTTTATTCAATAGCTCTGTATCACATCTATCTTGTAAAGTCTTTCAAAAGTCTTTCTTTTATTCATGTCGTCACGTTTTATTTCTTCATAAACATAAATATCTTTTGAAGCTGCAATCGCTTTTGTATGCGCTTCGTTTTCCCAAGTTTTAATGTTCGCAGTTTTATTTATTAATTCTATTACACTTGTACACTCGAACAAAAACGTCATTCCTCAGGCTATAGAAATGAAATTATTTTAATATACTTAGATCATGCTTAATATTTGAAAAAAAATTGTTTTTCGTAACCAAATTATTTCCAATTCTGAAAAATAACTATACTGACGTTTTTCTATAAAACGTTACATCAGATTACGTGTCTTCGTCACAAAATACTAACACGCGATATTCAGTTATACTCAAGAAAAAGGGCCCTAAAAATTTCTTTAGCATTTATATTAGTTTATATATTACTTTTGTTTCACGTCGCTAAGTAGATATGTGTTGTAAAACGTGTCGGGTTTGTAACCATGTACACAACGGTTCGAATCTGACTTCGTACACTTATATTCTTTTTATATAAATATATTGATTTATTAATAATTCTAACCTCTGATTGTAAAAATTTTGAATTAAAATTAAAAACATATAAATTTTTATTTCACTAATAATTTCTGATTCTTTTTTACAGAAGTTAATAATTTATTAATAAATCAATATATTTAAATTAGAAAAAAAGTTAATGTAGTCGGATTTGAACTGATATGCCCTTGTAAGATCCAAATATTTCATTAATTGAAATTTTATTTAGCTATAACTGTGGAACCAATGAAAATAACTACCACTTATGATATATCTCTGAAAAGCTCTCAACGAGGGCTTTTCAGTTTTATTACAGTTAAGAAAATGTCCAAAATCCAAATGTTTCAAATCGAAACATTTTGAAATGTTTCAAAATGAAACCCCACTTAATTTAGAGGTCTGACTGTATACGCATTTTTGACCCAGTCGATTACAAAATCAAAAGGGGAGGGGCACAACTAGATGTTACAACAGTTGTAAATACAAAATTTCAACATCCTACGGTTAATCGGTTTTGAGTTTGCGAGATACATACGTACGTACAGACGTCACGCCGAAACTTGTCAAAATGGATATTTACGTTGAAATCTGAAACTCGAATTTTTTCACGATCACAATACTTGCTTAACTTCGTACAAGGAAGTAAAAAATATACGGTTGGTTAAATGTTCTCTTTTATTGAAGTTCGGTTAGGAAGGATTTGTTACTGAAGGTGCCATTTCGGAATCGGTTTATTGTTTAATCCGATACGAAAGATATCGCCAGTAATTCATTTGTAATCGATCGTAATGCATTCTCTTCAAATAATTTCTCTTTTATGAAACTTTGGATCGCTATTTAAAAGGTGTTTATTAATTGTAATTATTTCATCACTTTCTAGCTGTACTTTCTTCATTAAATTTTAATCGCGCACTTAGAAAATAGTGAAGTAAATTACGGATGTATAATCGGAAAGATTCATTCAAGTGTTGGTACATAAGTTTTGTTTATTCTAACCTTACGATAACCGCATTTATAAAATATATTTACTTTTGAAAATACGATGTAGGATTAGATGAAAAATTATATGATGATAACCAGAACGTCATTGATCAGAGAATTTCAAACATAATGAAGCGAAAATAATTATTAGGACTTTTAATTATTACAAATTTCACGGGATTCAAGTCGGGTATAATTATTAAGTTTTCAAAATTGTATAATTTTCTTTCGTTATTCTTGAGGTTTTTTTAAGCAAAATATTAGTTACGGAATTGTCTAGATGATGAATAAATCATCTATTAAAAAAAAAATATTACGCTGAGAAAAATTAAATAACAAATGATAGAGAGGAAGAATAAATATGACGTTATGTCGTTATAGATATAACGCGATGTTCTCAATTTTTTGTTTAGTTTTATTCTCATGGAGTATAGTCTAAGTCATATTGAAAATGACTTATTTCCGTGTACAGACAGACGGCTGGATCACACGTGTTTCTGCAACAACCTTTTATACGATGAGTTTTTTTTACCTCACTTGCTCTACTAGTCCCGTAACGTGAGTGTACTGCATGCTCCGTGCATGTTCGTACTTGTTCGCTACTTTTTTGACGAGCCAGTTAGGAAAGGTTTTATGACATCATTCTTTCGTTTACATTAGATTAGTACTAAGCATAAATAATATGATATATTACTGTACTCGTACAGTATAAAGATACATATACGATTAAATTATTCCCCCGTGCGTGTTCAATCACGTCTCAGTGGCTTGTTTCGTTTAAAAATTGGAATGGTTTTTGTATATAATTAATTTAGATTTTACAGGTCGCGTCATTTTATTATATCTCACTATAATATTAGTTATTAAATTTTCTTTTTTACGGGTCCGTCCATATTTTTTACTATATAAAGTTTCCAAAATACATATTCCTGTTGTTACAGAAGATAATACGTTCCGGCCTGTGTCTTGATGTACAACAATAAAATTAGGTAACGTAATGAAGATGAAATTGGAGTTTTTAGTTAAATGTTGAACAGTAAATTTATTTTTTCTTTTGTCCCTGAAGCAACCCAAGATGGTTCGTTATCTACTTCATTAAAAGGAGGTACTTAATTCGACTTTAATTATCACAAAGTTTATTAATTTCGCTATTTCTTTTTATACTGGAAATTTTTCGTCTCTTCTAAGTTTTTCTTTAGATAAATTTTTTGTTAATAAATTTTTTTAACAAAAAATTACTGACGTCTACATAGACGATCTAATCATTTTCGTTTCTGCCATCTTAATGGTGGCTACACATATGATCCTGAGATCTTTTAGTATTTTTCTTCCTATTTGCAAGAAAATTTGTCCGAAAACTTAGGGGTAATAGATGTTATTTCTTACATTTTTTTCTTATTCAAGTCGATTTTAATAGTAATTACTTTAGTAACGATGATATTCCGTGACAAAGCGGTAGCGACTCTGCCTCTGATACTGTAGGTTCAGGGTTCCTATCTCAGTTATGCTATCGCAGTTAGCATTTTTCACACTGAAATATTTAAGTAGTCCTCCGTTATCCTCCCGCCATTTTTTATCAATGAATTTTTGTGATGTTTATTTTCTAAATGATCATACGATATTTTATTTTTATGTCGCGTATAATATTAGTGACGTATTTATAAAAAAAAAAATTATTATACCTTGAAAGTAATATTTATTTTACGTAGAAAAACAATTTATTATTCAGACTAAAATGCGGCAACGGTTCCAGATTGGACTGCAACGGATTCCCACCTCTATTTCTAGTTTCTGGTGCCAGAGAAATTCGCATAAATGACCACCTAATAAATTTCTCGACGTATCACGTTTACGATGAATTTTTTCGATACTTCCCACAGCCTTTCAACAATCCGGGTATACGTTTAAGTAATCGGATTTCTTGCGAATAATAGTGTTGAATATATGATTACGGTTCAAATTTCGTATCTCGTTTAGGCCGGCCTCGGATCTGAAATAATTAAGGAACCATCAAATCTATTATTATTGGCGGTAACGAATTATCACTTCGGTCAACAACAGCAAATAAAACACCTCGCGTGATTGACGGCAGATCCCGCCGAATACTCTGTTATAGCGGCGGTACCTTGCCGACCACGTAGTTTCTTTTAACGAAATTAGATTAATCGATTTCGAAACTCATTTCCTGACACCGATAACAGGGTTTTTATTTAACGGTTTTATTCGCGCATACTTCCTGCCGGTTATCGCTCGTCAGATATGTGCGTTAATTTGTAGTTCACGTTCGCTGTACTGATGAAAACGGCTTAAAAAAATTCTATATATGCGGCATTGATGGCATTAAATATGGAGAGGTACTTTTCGCTGTTTTTAATTTTTGTATAGTGGTAGTAGTAAATGGGACTCTAGCAAGATACTTAAGAAATTATTTAAAATTCTAAAGTTTTATGTAGATCGAATTTAGTAGTGGGGAAGCTGTTCCAAAACATTCAAAAATTGTTTGGCAACATTATTTCTAAACAGTTTTTCTTCATATCTCGTAAATTTGTTAATGAAAGAATTAGAAATTTGCCACAACTATTAGCAAACATCTATTCCAATAGGTCCGATTGAATTAAATAATTACTTTTATAAAAAGTTTTAAGCCCCCAAAAAACAAGCGTGCTGGATGAAATACGTAATAAATTAACATTTTTGTGATATTAATTTTCAAGATTAAAAATCAATATGTATCTAGTATTAATGTATACGATGAATTTTTATTTTTAAAAAAAGGAGGTCCAATGGCTCTTGACTTAAGGATTTTAATTTTTTATAATGATTTCTGTTACTTTTATCTGATTTTTCAAGTTGTAGCTGTTATTAAAAATGTTATATAATCTAACTATCGAGCTGTAGGGCAAGTCAAATGGGACTTAAATTTTTTTATTGAAAATTTTGAGTTTTGTTTCAGCAGTTATATTAAAAACATTTAAAATTTTTTGATAAAATTGTCGTTGGATCAGAGGGATAACCTTTACCAAGAACTTTTAACAAATTGTACTTACTTTTCCCAGTTATACTTTTATTAATACTGACTGCTTAAGGTAAAAAAAAAGTCTTAGGGTACAAACCAGAGCCAAATCTTTTTAATGAACGTTTTGATTTTTTCTTAACTTCACTCTAAATATTGCATAATAAGTCAAATCGTATAGCTTATTTGAAATAATAAATCGGTGAAGGGCAAAGACAGGAAAATTATGCAACTCTATGCAGGCGGCTTTTTATAACTACCCTACATTTTTTTTTTCGTTTACGGACGTAATTTTTATGAAAATATTAAATTCAAAAATATCTGTCTGATTTGTGTGCAGGTTGCATTCATAAATTTGATCATTTTTACGTAGTATTTACCTGAAATCTTTTACTTTTAAGAAACTTAATTTGGCAAGCGGAATGGGATAACCGTTAAATTATTTTCTTATCTCATTGTATTCATACGTTGTATTGTTAAAAGGGTCAGACCGGTTCTTCTGGTGATTATGGCCTTTGTTATTATGCGATACAACTACCGCCAGTGTGTACTTAGTACATCTTAACTCAGTATTACTGCTCTACGAAAAACTGAATAATTAACTGGTGTTCAAGCTTCTTGCATTACTTCGTTGAAATACCCTCGTAACAGTGAGCTGTATTGATGTGATGCTTGCTCCATTTAATACTTCATTATTATTGTTGTACCTTGGTTTTTGTTAAAATTGAAAACTTTTTCTTTTTTTTTAAAGATATGTATAAATTATTATACCCTCTGGAGGTATATTTATTGTGTTAGTATGTATTAGTGATAAAAATACAATTACTTTTTATTAATATGTTTGAATCTAAAACAATATTACGTGTGATATTGTACTCGCATAATATTACTATATTACTTGTGATAAACCCCATCGTACATTTATCTACGGATTTTGGCGTGATCTGATAATGAAAAAGAATTAATTTATATCATCTTACTAATTTTTTTTTCAGCAGTAAGGTCCTTTATGTATAAAAGGACTTAATTGTACGGATGGAACGAGCTTAAGATTTCCTTCCGTCCTTGTTTTTTTTTTTTTATATATATGTATATATATTTTATATTAAAATTGAAGAATTAAATGAAGAAAATGTTCGAGAAGAGGGAGGTTCTTTTTAACGAACTAATACAGGCATCAAAAGAATTGAATTCAAACAAGGGGAGCTTATTCACAGAAAGTAAATCCTTGCGTAAAACAAACGTAAATATAGAAATTAGAAAGAAATCGTTTATAATATTTGCGTACAGCTTTGTTCTAGTAAAACCAGCGTAGGAAACGCAGAAAAGAAAAGAATAAAGGGCTTTGCAGTGATGTTGAAAAAAGTGGGTCGATCCGATTAAAAATTAAAAGCGGTATTAAGACGAGTTAAAGTGGAATGGAAAGACAGAAAGTTGATTACGGAATTATACAAGAGACAAACAGCAGTGATGAAATGAAGTAAATTATAATATTATTGAGTGGATGGCTTTAGATCGAGTGTTGAGGTGTTAGGCTCAAGGATACTGCCTTTCACAAACACTGTTCAACATTTATACCGAATTACGATAAGCGATGAGAAGAAGGAATTACTGTGGTGGAAGAACAATAAGATGCTTGAGGTTTTCTGATGATAGGGTTATCTAGCTGATGACACACCAGGCGCTTCATAGATTGTTAACAGGATCGGTTGAAGGAATGAAAATAAATACAGGAAAAAGTAAAGTAATGGAAGTGAATAACAAAGAAGGTTTAGCGATAAGGACCAGTGAAGAAAGAATAAAAACAAGTAAAAAAAAATAGGGGACTACGGTGATAGAAGAGTGGAAGAATGCCATGGAAATAAAAGGAAGGATAGCGAATGCAAAGGAAGTCAAAAGTAAAAAGAACTAATTACTATTTGCTAAAAGTCTGGACTCGGAGTTAAGGAAGACGTTAGCCAAACCTACGTATGGAAGTGTCTTGTTACATGGAAGTGAAACATGGACGATGAGGGAAAAGGAACCGGATTGAGATGTGAAAATGGAGAAGAGTGAGAAAAGTAAGAACGGGTAAAGTGAAGAATGAGGAAGTAATTAACAGGAAATAGGGAATGCGTGAAGTACACTAAAGGAAAGGAAACTACTTAGGATATTAAATGAGAAGAAGTGGAAGCTTAACGACCGTATCTGTAGGAGAAAGGAAGCGACGAAGGAGAAGGATGAAGGTAATAGATGAGATGAAGATTGGAAAATACAAGGGGAAGAAGGAGTAGGCTTGGGACAGAAACGGATAGAGATAGGTGTGGTGTAAGGGACCTGCCGCCAGGCTGATCAGATAACGAATAGGGGAGGAAAGAAATTTGTAGTAAAATCTTGTAAAGAAATGTTCCACGTCGATAGAAAGGTTAATTTAGAAGAGAGGCTTGTATAAAATAAAAACTAAAATAAGAAAGAGATTGGAATATTTAATCGGATAATTAATGATTTCGAGGTTAAAAGAGTAACAGAAAACATTAGGTAACTGAGAATAGCATCAAACAAGTCGACTAAATTGATAACTAAAAAAAATTCTGTACACCTATGAAAAAAAAAATCAGATGTGGACACCATATGACTGACTTCCTTGTACGCCTATTAAATTACATATACACATTTAAAAAAAAATTAAAAGTAAATAAGATGTTATTTCATTAATAATTTCTGTTATTTTTTCATATATATATATATATTTTTTTTAATGTTATTATTGAATTATTATTTATTGTAAAAAACCTTTTTCTAATCAGAGGTTAATAATTATTAATAAATCAATATATTTAACTTAAAAAAAAAATTAAAAAAAAAAAGAGTTACAACCCAATTCGAACTGATGGGCCTTCCCGTTGTAGATCCAAATATTTCATTAAACATTTATTTGGCTATAACTGTGGAAGCAATGAAAATAAGTATAACTTATGGATATATCGTTGAAAAAGTTGCAGTGAAGGCTTATTACTGCAGTTAAGAAAAAGTCCAAAATCCAAACTTATTTTGGCCTTTTTTTTGGACACTTTTGGTTCAGTCAATTGCAATCAAAATGGGACGTGCACAAATAGATGTTACAACAGTCCTGAATCCAAAATTTCAACATCCTACGGCTAATCGTTTTTGAGTTACGCAAGATACGTACATACGTCACGCCGAAACTGGTCAAAATGGATATTTCCGTTGAAATTTTTCGCGATCACAATATATTTATAATTACTTCCTTTACTTCGTACAAGGAAGTAATTATAAATATAAAAATGCTTTATAGGTATTATATTAAAGCTTTTTCAGAAATATACTCTGTGAATATTGAGAATTTCTGAAACCCACTGGTAATAATTTTTTTCATCGCTACTTCAATACCAGTAGTATTGGTTTTTGACATGCCTACTCCGTATAATATTACATCGTATCGAATACACAACTTAATCAGAGCGTCATAATATTTCTATCATGTATTTTGATCGCAATATCGTCTTAATTTGAAAATTTTGTTGGCCTATTTCAGTAGTTTTTTTTTTATTTATGGTGAATTTAGTTTTTTCTATGTTGGTTTTGTAATTCTGGGTTCCGGGTGGAAAAGTTGGGGAAAATTAGTTGAATTTATTCAGATTCACTGTTTTGGCTTAGAGGTGCGAAATCTCATTCGCGAGAGTTAAATTGCTGATTTTTAATTACTTTTCTCGTTCTTAGAATTTTATTAGGATTTCTAATTTTTATAATTGAAGATCGCAAAATCTTTTTTCTTTTCTTTTTTTTTTAAGAATCTGACAGTCTTAAAAATTATTATCAGCTAGCATGTTGAGATCCCGCTCTCTCTAGTACCGCTGTTCCTTATCCAAAATATGCTGATGAAACCGTTCGCAATTTTTATGATTGACTACTCCATGATTTGGTGGAAAGAAATCCCAAGTGCCAGTCCAAGAAGTGAATTTTCAGTGACGTATTGCATCCCATCATTTTATAACATTTTAAAAGCTACCCGGTATTTCTTTGTAATTATCGGATTTTTGGTTTCCTAAGAAGTTATGACAAATGCTTTTAAAAAAATTTCCTTGCAGCTTTCTCCACCTCATTTAACTTTCTCTGGAAGTGTTCATCTTTAAATAAATCTTTAATTTGTGGTCCTACGAAGATTCCTTCTTTCAGTTTTGCTTCACTGATTTTCTGAAACTTATATTTTAAGTAAGGAAATCCAAGTCCACTTCGATTCATTGTTTTCACAAAGTTTTTCATAAGCCCCTGCTTTATATGGAATGGAGATAAATCACTTTTTTTTTATTCAAGTGGTGCATTAACAACATTTTTCTTTTTTGGAGTTATTGCTGTTCGGTTTGCCACTCTTTCTGTACGTAATGCTTTTTTCGGTTTCTGCTGTCACACTCGCAAAGAAAACAACAGTATTTGGTAAAAGCAAGTTGAAGAACTAGCAACAGAGCAATTACTTTTCAAGTCACCACAGATATTCCACTGAATTCTTCATACTTTATTTTATCAAGTACAAGTTTTTTGCTCATTTAAGTCTCTTTCAGATCTGTTGCGTAAGCTAGTGACACTGATGAAAACTCATTCCCGATGTGCAGAAGCACGACTTTCAGATTAGCTTTAGACGAATCGATAAAGAAACATTACTCCTCTGTTTTCTACTCGTAATCATTTGATTCCGTTACAGACAACACATTGTTACAAAAAACAAATCCATCTTCAAATACAAAGAAATTCTTGAAGTCATTATGCATTATTATATAAGTTTTCTGTAAAATAAAAGAACCGAAAAAATTAATCAAATAGAATAGCTGGAAGCAGGATAATAATTTAATTTTACAGTTTTTTAAGAATATGGTAAATGGTTTTTAAGCGCAGTGTGCATAAAAACCGTCTTCGGTTTAACCAAATAATGTCAACAAAGATAATAATATTTTTTAGCATTATTAGGTAATAACTTAAAATGTCCGTTTAAAAACACTACAGTCCAACGGTGCTTAATTTAAGTTTCTTTGTACACAGCAACAAACACATAATTAGTTTTTACTAATTATCTTCTCTTTTGCACTTGCGAAACAAACAGCTGGCAATCAGCTGTTTGGACAGCTTTGTCAATCAGAGCCCTTGCTTATCCGCCATCATCTGATCACTACTGAAAAAACAACTAAACCGCTTTCATATTCCTTTCGCCGCCAAAACTAGAAAAGGGAACAAACAAGGAACGTTCCATACATACATGAGAGAAAAAAAAATGTATATAGAAACCACATGTATTTGTTCTTGACAAAATTTTGTATACTATTGTAATCAGAAAATGTATTTTGGTTTTTTTTTTGTTAAAAAATTTCATTGGAACTTTATAGGTTAGTAGAACAGTGATGGAAATTAAACTAAGATCGCGTTAAATGTTTTTTACTGTTCCAAAGTGAGATAATAAACTTCAAACTGATTGGAAGACTGGCACTTCAAGTGTAGTGCAGTTCTCGTGGGTGTTTGCATAATTATGGTGATTTTTTTCCACAACGATTGACAATGATTCATTGGTATGTTACGTATGTAGCAGAACTGGCATCAATATTCATCAGCTGTATACATATATATATATATATATATATATATATATATATATGACTTAATATAGTAAAAATTATTCTTAAAAAAAAATATATATATATTTTAAATACTGATAGTTTTTAATATTGCCATTTACGTGTTTGAAATCACGTTTACTAAATTAACATTACTTAACTGTATTTCAGATCAAGATTTGAATTTACGTCGACAAATACTTTCATAAAAGATAAATCATTAACGACGTAGTAATAATCAAACGAATTTTCTCAGTTTTAATTAGAATTCGTTACCGTGCTCGATCATGTCTGATTGTTATTTAATTGCATAACGTTTTTTTTTGTACTTCCTCAGTACACGTTGTAGTTTTCGTTCGGCCGGAACCACCAATAACCTCATTTGGAATGGCGTTTAGCGCTTTAATTACTTAGTTTAATTTTTTTTCCTGTCACGATAAAATGTATCACTGAATTTAATGGGGGTAGTTATGTTGCACTTTGTGGTGGTTATCCTTTTTACGAGGATACTTTTATCTGGAGTCCTTTTATTCTGTTATTTAAAATTGTAAATCGGTTGAGTTATATTTATGAAAATTAAAAAAAAAAAAATATTCCTATAACGTTGTAAATCCAAGTTATCTTTTAAATATAGTTATTCAGTGCTTTTAACATATTATATTTAGTTTCTAAATCCCCATTGGATTATTTTAATTTCATTGTACTCTAATTCTTAATTTTTTACGAAAAATAAACCATAATAAAGAAAAATCAGAACCATTTTTTTTTATTATTACCGTTCCTTCGTATTTACCTTCTCTTTATTGAAGATGTTATAAATTGAAAATAAAATTACTCCAAATGGGTAATAAAATCCATTTGTAAGAACAGGTTTAAATGTTTTGGAAGTAATTCAAATTTAAATGACATAGTAGTAGCTCTTAACCGAAGTACAGTAGTTGCATTAACAAGATAAAACAGATGTTTGTTATAAAAAAAACAAAAAAAAAAAAAACAAAAAAACAGATAATGCGGGGTTGAAACTTGGGATCACTTTCTTGTTCTTTTCCCATTTCGATCAACTATGGACCACATTGAACACTTTTTAACTTGGCTCTCCGTCCTTTCATGACAGTACTTTTTAAATTGGTCTGTTTCCTATTCTATTACAACTCCTTTTTTTTTGTATTGAAGCATCCTTCGTAGAAAACCTTCCTTATTTTCGAAGATTACTTTTAGTTTTCCATCCGATTTTTTAATTCCGGAATCTCTGTTCCTGCTTTAAGTATTTCTTAAGTTTATTATAACGCTTGTAGTTTTTCTTTTTATATAAAACAGGATTTTCTTGGAAATCCTATTTTTATTCATTCTTAAAATGTGTTCTAAGAAAGTCTTCTCTTGTACATTTATTCTTTAAATTTCTGTTATGGTATTTTTGAGGGATAGAGTATACATACTATTATAGAAAGAGGATGTGGAAAAAATACTCGATCAATCGCAACAAAATTTTTATTATATATATATATATATATATAAATAAATAAAATGAAATATATATAAAAAATCTTCTCAGTTTTGCCAAGAAACGTGAGTAAAAATTTGGTTGCGATTGATCGAGTCGTTTTTTTATAGATTATAGTTTTTTTGTAGATTATGTAGTAGTAGAAATTTGCCGGTTGAATTCCATTAATGAACTGTGTGTCTCTATCACTGTGTGATCTAAATTTAAACTGAGTGATTCGAATCGATCGAAAGAATAATGTTACAAAAATAATAAAATTAAATTTACGTTAAAGAAAATAATATTGAATGAATTTAAAAATTTCCTGTTTAACAATAATGGGCTTCCCGTGGGGACTGCCTGTGAAACTAGATTGGTTAGTTATGCGAGCACCTGGTGGGAGGGTAGACCAATCGTCACCATCAACAGGTAACAAACGGGGTGTCCGTGGAGCGCTGTTTTGAGAGGTACAATGGAGTTCTCTTATAATATCTCTGTAAACAATTGTCCGATTTTCGAAATTCAAACGGGGTGTTTGTTAGTAGGTTGAAGGCTAATTTAGTTTAGTTCCTTTTTAAAATAATTTAAATCTAGTTCCTTTTTCAGGTTTCTATAAAGCATGAATACTATATTATTATTTATCGGTATTATTCTTAAAACTATGAGGATAACGTACATTGTGAGGGTGCAGGGGTGGAGCCCTCTGTGTAGATGGGAATGGCGATCAAAACAAGCTCTGTGGGTGTTCAGGGGTGCAGGTCCCTCTGGCAAATTGGGAGTGGCGAGCGAAGCGAGCTTTGCGGCCATGAGGTAGGCCAAGCGTGGCCAACAGTTTTTGCCTCCGAGCCGAATTGGAAAGAAAACGTTTTTCACGGGCCGAAGGAAATATTAAAATTAAAAAAATGTTAAATACAAAAGCAAATCATTTAAGTAAACAAAATTTTATTATGTAATTTGTTGTACTTTTATTTAGATTCATTAAAGAAAACGTTTGTTCAAAAATATAAGTTGAGCTGAAGATTACTAAAAAATATTTCTTGGCATTATTTTTAAATTTCCCTATTTTCTGTTATTCAGTTGCTTATAAAAAAAAACTAAGATTGAAAAATTTGTCGCGGGCCGTATGTTGGCTATGCCTCTTAGCCCCAGGAGCTCCTGAGTTGGCTCCGGGATTCGCATGGACTGACCTGAGCCCCGAGGATCTAGGTTCTGGTCAGTTGGGGCGACTAATATATATACATAATAGGCATGTCATCCTTTATAATATGAAATATTTCCCTTAAAAATCTTTCTTTTAAAAGGCTCATATTGATTATTGTCAAACATTCTGCAGCGTATGTCGCTTCTGGACGAATATTCAAGCGCCGTAATTTTGATTTGTTTTTATTTTATACATTCTAATTTTTCGTTGGAAGTGCAATTTTTTCGTAGTGTGTTCTTTGTATGTAGTATTTTATTGAGCGAATGAGTCGAGCTCAACTGTTTTAACCGACCTTTTCGCGTTTCGTTTGTTCGCGTATTTGTGATTCGGTTACGGCCTCTGTGTTTTTAAATTTTTTCATGAAATCATACGGTGATGTTGCTTACTATTAGGCGGAATGACCTATCTGAAATAATCTTTCATAATATTTTTCTTGAAAATCTCGGAGCTCTTTTTGTACATACTGTTATGTAAATGTTTTTGCAAGTTTATGTTTGAACGATCTTTAAAATACTTTGAAAACAATTTTAAAGTAGGGGATATAATGGGACTTCCTTCACGATGGCCCTTAGTCAGTGTTGTCCGTTGCCCGTAGAAATGGTGCTATGGTTAGTGATAATAGTCGTACAACAAGTTTATTTTTGACACTGGGTGAATCTATCGTCGATTACGTTTCTTTTTATATATTAATTTCAATGAGCGAGTTCTCTGGTCAGAGAACTTATGTTAAATTTTCTTGTTTAGTTAGTTGGTTGTAGAATAATTTAATAATTTTTTGTTGTAATTTGCCGTTCATGAGAAGGCATGATAATGAGTTTACTAAAGTTACATCGTGCGATACTCGAAGCATCCTTGATCCCTTAGTCTATCTCTCACTCTCTCTCACTCTTTCTCTCACTCTCTCTCACTCTTTCTCTCTCTCTCTCTCTCTCTATCTATCTGTCTTACAGACGCACATCAATTACGCCCACCCGCAGAGAGATGGAAATAGTGAGATGAGTAAGGATAGTGGTAGTGGGAGCGGTGTTGTTGCGGCGAAATTGTAATAAATTTTTATATAATTTTTGTCACTGTGTATCCAGTGCGTTTAGAAACTTTTTATTATTGCGTTACAACTATAAAACATTTTTAAAGTGGGTTCTTTTACAAAAATGTGTTGTCAATACTTTCTTACATGAAATTTCACTGATCTCTGTTAATAAAAGCTTTTTTTCTTAATTCTGTTTTCTTGTTTTATTTATTACTAGCGTATTTTTGATACGAATAGGTAGAGTTACCGTTATTTGTACTTACCGTGCTTCTACACTTACGCCGATTTTAAAACCTAATGGTTTTACTCATAAAATGTTTTGCATCAAAGACATATATCATATTTCCACCTTCCTGTTTAGAAAACAAGTTACGGCAGATAATTTCAAATCATAAAGTAGGAATTTTGTAACTGTATAGATCCGCACTTGTTTCTACCGCCAAGTATCTTTCAATTTTGAAAAATGAAGCCGTTTCCATATTTTAGTATCATCCTGCATGCAGAAATATAAAAGGGGAATTTTGGTGATCAGTAAAAAAAAAAAAAATCACTTGTCGATTGTTACTTCCTTGTACGAAGTAAAAGAAAAATTGTGGTAGCGAAAAATTTCGGTTTTCAGATTTCAACGGAAATGTCCATTTTCATCATCCCTGAATCCATTTTGACAAGTTTCGGGGTGACGTCTGTACGTACGTACGTACGTATCTCGCGTCAGTCAGAAACGATGTGTCCATGGTTACGGATCTGACACGTTCTCACTTACACCACATAACTACTTGAGCAACGTAAAACAAAATTAATATATAAACTAATATTAAATGCTGAAACGGAAACCACAAAAAAATGTGATGCAGTGGTGTCCATCACAGTATAATTGTGTAACTGTCCACTTTATTAAAGAATTGGAGGATGGTATCTCACTTTTAAATGAAGTACAGCAAAAAATGTATATTTGTAATTTAATAGGGGTACAAGGAAATCGTGTGGTGTCCACATCAGTTTTTATTAAAATTTATATTCCCTTTTTAGGAATAAAGGATGAAATTTAATTTTTATTTTTAAATTATATTTTTATTGACGATTGATGAATATATTGTTTTTCATTACTCATGAAGTTTGCATCCATTTTAATTTTTATCGAATTATTTATTTATTTATTTTTTTGGTTTTAATTCATTTTAAGTATATGTATATAATTTCGTTGTAAACGAAGTAGTTTTATAAAAAGTAGAGAATATTTAATATCCTTTTTTTTCTTTGATTGATTTCAGAGATTGATGGTAGTTATTATTATAATTAGTAACAAGTGTTCGTGGCGGTTGTATAACATTTGGTTGGCGCATGAAAAGATAATTTCAGAAATTTTGGAATATTTTTTATAGTTCTAATTTTGTTTTCAGTATATTTATAAATAGTCTTTTATTTTTATACGAAATAAATACTACATTTATTCTTACAATTTTTTTCTTCATTTATAAACTTTTGTTCAACTTTTTTTAAGGATTAAAACTGGTCTTTTTTTTAAAGTGGAGCGGTCTGTAATAAAATATAATAGCTGCGTGCCTGCTTATTGTACATTTTAGAAGATAAGTTATTGCAACCTATTATGATTTACGTGAGGAAAATGGACGGTTTCTTTATAATAAAAGATTTTGTTATTACGTATTATTACTATGTATTGTTCTACTAAGGTATAACTTGTAGCGATTATTACATTTCAGAATTACCAATTTTACTGTAGAAAAGTCAATTACTTCGTCCCCTCGCCCATCAGATAGATTGTATATTTCTTTTCTTTTGCGAGAAATTTGTAACTTTACAGTTTAAATAGTTTCCTTCATTAATATTTATTTTTAAATCAAAATTACTAATAGGTTTTTTTTTTTATTTAATAAATACGTTTTTACGATACGTGCCGTACAACTTGGCGGGTGACTTTTCCGTTTTCCGTTACCATTACGGTTCGGTTGTAATCTACTTTGTAGCTATAATTTGTTAATAAATTTTTCACGACGTTATATTATTGTTAAGTTTAAACTCTTTACTTGTACGAAAGAACTGCCGTTTTCGTGCGCTTTTTTAATTACGGGCGTACCGCTTGTCCATTATTGTATTTCGATTTCAAATTGTTATAATCGAATTCGTATGTCAGTGTTAAACGAACTTGGTGCTAAGAGTAACAATATTTTCGAAAAAGGTCGTCAGAACCTGTAATGCACTTCTTTTGCTAATAAAAAGCTTTACAGTGCGTTTTAAAAACTATTTAACCGAACTCGGCACAACGGTAAATAAGATTTATATGAAAATCATGTTGTAATATCAGATCTTTATCACCGTAGATTATTATTTTATAATGGTAAGTTTTTACTTTTTTGGATATCTTTGAAAATCATGTTTTTGTATTTTCGTGCCATGAAAAGAAAATGACATACAATTGGCGTTTTATATTTTTTCCGCGGCAAAATCACTTTATGGGGTTTAGTACGGTTCGGATATTTTTAATTACTTCATTTTTATAGTTTTTAAATAATTCCCTTTCTATTGGATTGTATTAAATTAATTTACGTTTTTTGCTTATCCATGTAGATGATGAGCCGATTGAAATCGTCTCTGTTGTCTAGTTTTCCTCATTATCATAGTTCGATACTAATTAACGAAAAAAACGACAAAAATTAATTAAACTGAAATTATTAAATCGGGATACTTGAGTTTTATCATTATTGTTGTAGTCACAGCTTACTAAAAAAAAATATACAGGGTGATGTTTTAGTCCTGTTACCCAATTGTTAATGTCTGGTAATTTTTTTCTAAGAAAGGGAAATTTTGTTTTGTGAAACGAAGTTGGTTGGCTACTCAACCGGTATAGGTACGACAGTGTGAGTTGATTCTCCTTGAGCTGTGTAAACTTTTCTGCCGTTTCCGTTCGTGTTACGAACAGAATGTCTTTTACCATAGAACAACGAGTTTTAATATTGTCGTTAGTCTTTGAAGTGGAAGGCTTATCTTGCCGCTGTTCATCATAGAGAGAAATCGTACCGTTTTTAAAGCGATAAATCCGTTCATAGATCTTGCTTCCACTCAAAGGACTCTCTCCATATTGCTGCTGCATTCGACGAATAGTCTCTGCTGGTTTCTCCCCTTCTCAACTGAGGAATCGTATCACTGCTCGCATTTCTTCCTTGGTGCAATCAGACAAAGGATCACTCATTTAAAACAGACTTTTAAACACATCGACAAACAGCTAACAATGAGACAATACATTCAATAGAGGTAGAGGGTATGAATTATAGCAGGACAATCATTGCTACCGTACATGTGATTGTGAGGGAAATCAAAATTTCCCTTTACTTTTTGATTTACCCTCGTTTGTGTGTGTATATTATATATATAGTCAGAAGTTTAAAAAATTTCTCTCTTTAAGCTTTAAAAAATTATTAACGTATTCAAATCCTAGTGTGTTTCTCCTCATCCTTCCACGATTATAGCTTTATTGCTGCTGCAGCATAGATAAGAGTATAAAGAGAAATTATAACGATCGGGTAAAATTTTAGTTTTTGCTGATGTCAACGTTCAAGACCGCCTTAGTCCAAGAAACAAAAAAAAGTTATAAAAATTTTCAAATATGTTTACGGGTGTATGTAATAAACATCTTTCGGAAATATGTAGATGCATATTATGTGTGTTGGCCTGTATTTTGATTAATATCTACGGATTGGGTCGACTGAAACTCTTCGAAAATATCTGTATATGTGGCATTGATAACATTAAAGTTTTGGAAAAAATTAAAAAAAGATGATTTGTTTTCACTTTTTATTTTTGTACATTTTCTATATAGTGGTCAAAGAATTGATCTTTACTATGGTGAAAGTACTTATTAAATAAATCGTATTTAAAATTATAACATTTTAAGTCGGTCGAAATTAGGTGGGGAAAGAGACTCAAAATTATTTCTATTTCTACTTAATTTTTGTCATGTATCTTGAAAACCCGGTTTACCGAAAAAGTAGAAATTTGACTATATATATGGTAGAAGGAAGATTAAAGATAAACAAACCAACGTACTTGGCATTTATAGACCTAGAAAAGGCATTCGGTAACGTAGACTGGAATAAAATGTTCAGCATTTTAAAAAAAATTAGGGTTCAAATACAGAAATAGAATAACGATTGCTAACATTTACAGGAACCAAACAGCAACAGTAATAATTGAAGAACATAAGGAAGAAGCCGTAATAAGAAAGTGATTCCGACAAGGATGTTGTTCCCTATCCCCGTTACTTTTTAATCTTTACATAGAACTAGCAGTTAATGATGTTGAAGAACAATTTAGATCCGGAGTAACAGTACAAGGTGAAAAGATAAAGATGCTATTCTTTGCTGATGATATAGTAATTCTAGCCGAGAGTAAAAAGGATGTAGAAGGAACAATGAACGGCACGGATGAAGTCTTACGCAAGAACTACCGCATGAAAATAAACAAGAATAAAACGAAAGTAGGAGAAATAATGAAGATGAACCACTGAATGTAACAGGAAGAGAAAAGATTACAGAGGTAGAAGGATTTTATTATTTGGGAAGTAGAATTACTAAAGATAGACGAAACAGGAGCGACATAAAATGCCAAATAGCACAGGCGAAACGAGCCTTCGGTCAAAAATATAATTTTTTTACATCAAAAATAAATTTAAACGTCAGGAAATGATTTTTGAAAGTAATTGTTTGGAGCGTAGCTTTATATGGAAGATGAAACTTGGAGTACGTTATTGGAGTACGTGAGAAGAAAAGATTAGAATCTTTTGAAATGCGGTGCTATAGTAGAATGTTGAAAATCAGATGGGTGGATGAAGTGACGAATGAAGAGGTGTTGCGGCAAATCGATGAGGAAAGAAGCATTCAAAAAAATATAGTTAAAAGAAGAGAGACTTATATGCCACTTATTAAGGCATCCTGGAATAGTCGCTTTAATATTGGAGGGACAGGTAGAAGGAAAAAATTGTGCAGGCAGGGAACGTTTGGAATGTGTAAAACAAATTGTTAGGGATGTAGGATGTGGGTGGTATACCGAAATGAAACGACTGGCCCTGGATAGGGAATCTTTGAGAGTTGCATCAAACCAGTCAAATGATTGAAAAATTTTTTTTTTTATACATATATATGTGTGTATGTGTATCCCAACTTCGGCTTGATTTTCGGCCCCACAGAAAAGCGAACATCATGGTACTCGTATTTTTCTTTTAGTAAACCATAATTTCTTTTAACCATGTTGAATAGTGAATAACATTGCACTGAAGCTAGCCAATTTATTGATGTATATTTGAATAAGTATTCCAAGAAATAAACTTTTAAAATCCAAAAATCAAACGGACTGAATGGGACTTAAACTTAAAATATCAGGTTTTTTTTTTTAATTTTATGTTGTTTGAATGGAAACGATACTGTATATGGCATTAATGTAGATGATATGGATCATCTTCTTTTGTTTCCCAAAAAGAGGGGGTTCCCAAGTGATCCAGCTTAAGAATTAATTTTTTACAATTTCTAATACTTCATACATGGTTTCTACAACCAGGAAATGTCAGGAAGTATAAATTTAGTCAGGAAAAACTACAAAAAAATTCATAGAATTTCATTTTCAGAGGTAGTTTTTCCATTAATAAATTTTTTCTTGTTGAAAATTTGCACGAAGTGACAATAATTTACGGACGAAAAGTTTTTTGCAATTGTAGTCGGTGGGGGCAAACTGAATGTTTTCATTACCAAAAAAGAAATTCTCCCTGCAATAAGAAATCCTAGAAAAAGACTATGAAGAATGTCACATCTCTCAAGAAGAACAGAATAGAGCCCTGAAAACGAAAGTTCAAGCAAAGATTAAAATATCGGTGGAAGAAAGGAAAAGGTTGAGAGTTGCAATCGTGGCAGAAGAACAGATAGACGTCAAAAATAAACTTTTAGAAAAGGGTAAACCATTAGGAACCTTAAGGTATTGAAGAAAAGTTGCCCTGTACGAACTATATTCGTACAAAATAATACATGTGGAATGAGATCTCATATTATTATTATTATTTTTTTTTTGTTTACGTTAGAATAATGACAAAATAATTACAAGTTAATGTTAATAACCTTTGTTTACTGTAGAGAATAAGGTGTTCTGTTCTAGTTTTCTTATCTGTATTACTTTTAGTCACAGTGATTTTACTTTTTTTTAAATTGTGATCAAACATCTTTTAAAATCCATTCGTGTTCCTTTAGCATTTTTATGCAAATCAAATGATTAAATATTGTTGTTTTTTTTTGTTTACTTTGCAAAATAGTGTATGCTAGATTTTATGAAAAAAATTTAAGCGTTCTTAGGTGCCAGCCAATCATTTTTTAAAATTGTTTTAGTTAGTTTTTATTTCTTATCTGAGTTATTAGTTACCGTGATGTTCATTTTTATGCGAGAAACTTATTAAATAGTTGTTTTTTTTTGTACTTAGCAATGCAATTTACTGAAACAATTTATCTCAAAAAGTATCCTAATTTTTAATGTATATCGTAAAAAATAAACTTTCAAAATGAATGTGATAATAAATAATAAAGAAGACGTGAGTTCGGCAGCTATTTGGATTGTGGAGGTTGCAACAAAATAAAATATGTTTAAATTTTGCTGAGTAAACGGAATTTCCATAACATTATGAGACTCAGGAAATTTTTTTCTACATTGGTCAGGAAAAACGAATCTTAAATCTATATATTTTTTAAGTTGTTTTATTATTAAAAATGTTTCATGAGGTAGCTGTCAAACAGGGGGATCGCATCGGACCAAAAACGTTTTACCAATAATTTTGGTTTTTCACAATGCTATTTGATCTAAAAGAGTCGAGTCGAACCTAAGTTCTTTTATAGTACATTTTGATTTTCTCAACTATACTATAACTGTTGCATAAATAATTCATTAATATTTAATAAAAATTTTATGGCGTATTTGAAATAAAAATCTACTCTTATGAGAGAGAATCCTTTTTTTTATTCAATATCCGCGATTCTCATTTCATTTACAGTAGATTACAAGTCTCTCATTACAGTATGTTACGTTATATGTCGTACTACATGTGGGATGGTACTCCCGCCCGCATCTTGAATTGTAATGTCTTTTATGGTGGTAATAAGACCTTCCTATTACTTTTAAACACCGATGTGGTCTGTACTACAGTTCTCAAATAATATATGTGTTTTTTTTAAAACTATTATTGTATTAAAACAATAAATGCATACCGGTTCGCGATCGCTTTTAATTCCTTATGATTTCTCCCACCCCTTAAGCCACGTAGAATTTAGATAAATGTTTTGATGTTCTGTGTAAATAATCATTTTCTTCTGTACTCGTATATAAATTATTTAACGCTAACTAAATATTTCAAAAATTTTAGTATCTTACTATTTGTGTTTTTCTACTAATTTTTGTTTTGTAAATTGTTAAATAAATTCCTTTTCGAACTACCGGTTGACATTAAATTATCATCTTAAATGTAACGGAACACAAGAATAGCGGAAGATTTACGGATATCCTTATTAATTGCAGAACATGGACAAAGGTCCCTTGCTGCCGCGTCATTCTTTTTTATCGGGCGGGTAATATTATTTATTTGGCGGTTATATTTTAATTTGTTTTATCTACGACCAGATGTGTGTATTGCGTTCCGATCCTTTTGACAAGAATGAAAGATTTACCACGGTTGAGCTTGGAAGACTAGCCGCGTATGCGCTTCGTTCTCCCGGCGTGATTCCCCTTAAGTCCTAACAGGAATGTGCCTCATGCGGGCCCTAGTTGTAGAATGTAATGTACCACTCACTCCTCCTCGCCGGAAGGAGTCGCATGTGCTGGCAGTGACATAATTGTTAGAGTTAGGAAAGGATGATGGTCGGTCGGTGAAACTGTTTTCATCAAAACGCTTCGGCCGGGTTCGATCCGTAGTAGCGGGTTGTTTTTCTTTTTTCTTTACTTGCCTTTCCGATAGGTTTAACGGAAATCTGTAAATAATTTATAAACCGTAAACCTTAAATTGTCCCGTAGCTCTGAAATGGGCGGCACAGGGAAAGTGTGCAGACCTCTTCTCTTATCCGTCGAACTGCTGTTGGGCTTCTTCCTCATTCGGAATTTTACAATAATTCCTGTCCGCGTCGGCGGTCTTCATCTTCTTCGATTGGAAAAGGGGATGTTAGGTTCTTACTTTTCCTTGTCCACCATTTTTTTCCCAATAAAAATTTGTCTTAAGAATGGATTGAGATATTTTAATGGAATTTTTATTTTCGTTTTTGAATTGTGCGTGAAAACTGGTACAAATTGTCAGACTGCATCATTTTTTTGATTCACTTTAAACATTTCATTCATTTTTAAGCTTTTTATCAACCGATTTCAACAAATAACGTATCATTTTGTTAATAATAAAAAAAATTAAACATTTTGTTTAATAGAAAGTGTTTCGATAAAACTAATATTTACGGAATTATTAATGTTTACAAAGCATTTTGGCTTTTTCAAAGGTATTATGTTGGATATATGTATTCGAAGTTTCATAATCGATCCATTCTTACGTTAAAAATTTATATTGAAGAAAAAAGCCTGTGCATACTTAAGCATGCACGTAAGAAGTTATACTTCTTTGGCGTGAATAAAAAAATAATTTTTTTACGCATTCAAATAATTTCAACCGAGTCAAACGATCGATAGACGACATTAAATACCATGAATAAAAGTTTGAATAAATAACACTTAAATTAAATAAGATTTATTTTATACAGTTTAAAAAAGTATTCGTTGCCATATAAAACATAGTTCATCGACTATATTTCGATTATTTATTTATTAAAATTAAGTTCGCAAATTGATAAATTAACTCGATATATTTTAAAATAGATTACCTTTCTATATATAAGCAACCTTATAAATAGTACAATTGCATAATTTGGATAACGTCAGACTGAAAAGAAAATAATAATCATAATAATAAAAAAATAAACTTCACAAAAAACAAACTTCATGGTGTGTTACATCAGAGCGCAACTTCCGTAACTTGCTGAAAATACACTCTGATCAGTTTATCCTAACGCGCCAAAAGAAGTATAAATTCAAAAAACTAACTTGCGGACAGAAGAAAAATGAAGGCTTTTTTTTTAATCGTTTTGTTATGTTTGTGACCAGTACTCAAGAGGTCACATAAAGGTTGGTAATAAAGTATAAGGCCTTTATAAAGTATTTTAACCGTTAAATTAAAAAAAAATATGAAATTTATCAAATACTTTTAAAGGATGCACTTTTTCGGTTTGAGACCACTACACTTTAAGCTTTTAAACATCCAAGCGGCTCCCGTGTGAGGAGAAGCTCAAAAATGTTAAAATGGATGGGTAAAGTTATGAGAAATAATTTGAAAGGCTATCGAAAACTAAAATATCACATTAAACAACTATCTACAACAACTATTACCGAAATTTTGGACGTTTAATGTTTTTCACATCTGGCTACCGTGGTCTTTACCGAAAAATAGAGATTTTTTAGTTAAAATACTTGTTAAACTTAGTTTTTTGTGTTAAAGTGCCGAACAGTTATTTATGAAGTATTGTAGAATGATTATAAGGTTAATAAATTAGCTTATTTACCTTAGATTTGTGGTAGTTATTTTCATGTAAAACTACAAAACTGAAACAAATTGTTTTCGTGATTTTATTGTTCTATGCTCACTTTTGTAGAAAAAAAAACATACCGCTTCTAATTAGTATCTCCATGATAATTACAAAATTAACGATATTCATTGTGACGTTCTTTTTCGCAAATAATTGCTATGTTTAATTTATAATAACCTATATACGCCCTACGATGTATTAATTCGAGCGGTGGATGTATGCGTGTTTGTTGAAAAGTTTAATTTTTGTACGATAGAAGTAGGTTTTGATTAACAGTCACAGGAAACAGCAGCTGCGAGTAATAATAGTTGCTATCAGGGTTAATTGTTCAATGTCTTTAAGTGAAAAATGTTTTACTAGAAAATGTTTAATGGAAATTGAAATAGTTTTTTAATGAAGCAAAAAAATTCACCCAATCAATTTATATTGTACTGCGAAAAAAAACTGTCTTAGCCGTCGTATATACAGAATGTATCACGAAGTTCTTCCAAAACATTCATAACCTATTCTACTCGAAAATACTAAAAAAAGTTCATGTAAACTATCTTGTACAATGCTTTGTTTGCACGTTACGGCTAGTGAAAGATTTCGCTCGAATTTCAGCTACCCCGGTTAAATGAGGTCGTACTCTGTTGCTTAATTAATGTCCTAAAGATTTCAGAATTAGTGATTTCTTATGGGTTTTGACCTGAAAAATCTAATAAAATAGGTCCCAGAACTATATTTGCAGTTTTTGAAAATTCGCGTGAAAACCAATAAATTGGGGGGAAAAACTCATTTATGTGTGACCTACAATAATTTTGTTAAATGGGTAATAAACAAATAAAACTTTTAACAGACCTTGTAGGGAATTTAATTCTGAAAAAATGGTGTAAGATAAGATGAATAAAATAAAGAAAAGTAAGAAAAATTCGAATTTTATTTAGAAACAGTACATTACTACGTTTGTCAGAAAAGTATTTATTTAATGTAAATAAAAACTAACTTTTTTGGTGATGTGAAAAATTTGTAAAATTAAAATTTATTGTTGAAATTGCTATTAAAAAATTTAAAAAAGACTGTAAAATCACCACAGTTGTAAAATAAAAATTACTTATATAATAATTGTTTTATTAATGATAGAAATATAATAAATTATTTTAAAAAATATTTCAAAGTTGGCAATAAAATAACAACAGCTGATCATCAATGCGCAATACTTTATTAGTGTTTAAATCATTCTGTTAGGTACATTATGTGTATGGGTATTGTGAACTGTGCTGTTGTTAGCGAAGGTTTCTATGAATTTTAGTTTGAACGTGATCGGTTTGCCATTGAAGTAATGCCATTCTTATTTACAACGAGGAATACGCACATGTTGAGTGTGTGTAATGGTAATGCTACAGTAGAATATGATATACGTTTTCCGAATCGCAGAATTCCACATCCCAAAAAAATTAGCGCGACTTTTCGCAATCTTCAGCAAACAGGCTCACTACCTAATATTCGCACCAGCTACGATCGATCTGTCCAACACGACGTTGTTATTGATGAAATTATTATCGAAGCAATCCAAGCGTTAGTACACGATGTCTAAGCAGATTGAAGTTTCGCATTTGATGGTTTGGAGGATGCTTAAACAAAACAAGGTTTATTCTTTATCACAAACAACCAGTTCAAGATCTACACCCAAGAGATGGTCTGCTTCGCTTGGATTTCTGCAACTGGTGGAATAGAAATCGACAACTCCTACAAGTATATTTTGTTTTCCCACGAGGCAGATGTCACTAGAGATGGCGTCAACAACTTACGCAAAGAGCGTACACAGGTAGAAGTAAATCCTCAACTGTGCTGTCGTTAGCGAAAGTTTTCTGTGAATTTTTGTTTGAACGGTATGCCAAAGCGGATCGGGATTTCGCATTCGATGGCTTGGAGGACGCTTTTAACAAAACAGGTTCTATTATCATAAATAGCCAGTTGAAAATCTACACCAAGGATACGGTCCGCTTCGCTTGGAGTTCTGCAACTTGTGGTGCACAAATCGAAAAATCTAAATGTGCGTTTTGTTTTCCGACGAAGCAAATTTCACTGGAGATTCCGTCAACGACTTAACGCAATGAACATACATGGGCAGAAATAAATCATCATGAAACAGTGAAGGCAATTTTTATCACCGATTTACTGTTAATGTATAGGGCGGCCTTCTTGATGATTAGCTTTTGGACCGTTCATGTTACTTGGGCGCTTAAATGCTAAGGTCTATTTGTACTTTCTTCAAAAAGAATTGCCTCAGCTGCTTGAAGATGTTCCTCTAGCGCTGTGACGGAAAGTGTACTTCCAGCACGATGGCGCGCGTCTCGATTTCGCTTATGTTGTTTCCTTCCACGTAAATAATTATTTCTGTGAAAAACGGATCGGTCGTGGAAGTTAGAAAACCTTTTTGTCTGAGGATGGATGAAAAAGATTACATACAAAACAAAAAATAGATCTTCGGGAGGAATTAATATTCCGCAACTTAAGGACAGCCCTGAAAAACTAAAACGAGCAACAAAGGAAGTACAGGTGCGAGTGTGTTTCCCAACGGTCCCAAAACATTAAATTTATATCCCGAACCAGATTTCGGCTGCGCCAAAAGTAATACTATTTTCAAAAATCATTACACGAGTTCGACATTTTTTTTCTTTACTAAAACCGGAAATCCGCCCTTCTGACGTATTTACTGCGACAGAGTATTTGTTATTGTTATACAGTTATGACGTAGCTAATAGTAGACAAACCGAAACGTTTGTAGAAATGTTCGTTGCGGGTGATATTTTTCGTCGCGTGGTAACTTCTCCCCTTACAGAAGGTCTCTTTGAGAGGGTATTTTTTTCAGCGTAAATAGTTTTGACTGGTAAACGGAGTGATAAATTTTTAAGAATTACATGTTCTTCTCTACAGCTTTTTATTTTGTACATTAATACATTTTTTTTTTTATACTATAAAGAAACTTTATTAATACGACAAGAATAGATACTTATATTTTAGTACTACATTACAAAAAGACGTTGCTTTTAATCGATATGTGGTTATTTCGAGTTGTATATATGAAAATCAGGCTTTCAGATAATGTCGGTACTAATAGTTTTGTAAATTGGTGTAACACATTTTAATTTTGTATTAAGTTTATATATTTTTTTTGTATGTTGTGTTTATAACTAGAACTTCAGATACATGATAAACACGGATTTAGTTCGCCATGAACTGGTAATGAATTCCCAATTCTGATAAAACAATTTATTTTCCGTCTTATTATTTATAATAAATTAAATTACTTATTTATTCATATAGCATCATCAGGCTAATTAATGCTCCATAGCAGTTACTGTAATCTATGGTAATGGATTTTTCTGGCGTTTGAAAAATACCATGCTTAACTGGAATACGAACCCGAAATCTCTTGATGGATGGTGGCATGGAGATTGGGGAAAATATTACGGTCGGTTAACGACACTAAATTTTTGGAAAATAAATTTACGCACATAATTTTATAACAAACTGGAAGACAAAAGGTTTAGTAGTCTACATTGGACCACTTTTTTAACTATTGATGTGAAACGTGTCTAAAATCACACCGAAACATACGGACACCAGAACAGAAATTTGTAGCGTAACGATAAGGTCTATATCGTCCTGTCTTAATAACTTCCCAAGTATGAGACTCGCAGACGTAAATCCGGTGTCATTTTATAACTTACATGGTCAGCACACCGGTACGACTTTGAGTTTGCGTCACTGGTGAGCGGGTTGGTGGGGAGAGGGCACCGCGCAATCGGCCAAAACTGGCGCTCTCGCTCATTTCCAATAAGTGTAGTTTACGACTTAGACGCGATAGCGCGGTGATTTGTGGGTTTGTGTTTAGAGTTTATCGACATAAATAGATTTAAGTAACAATACGTGTATTTTGGAGAATATTTATGTGTAAAAAATTAAAGTAAACGTGTAACAAAGTAAAAAAAAATTCAGTATATCAGCCTCAGCCCGCGCATAACCCAGCGGAAATATAAATTATGCACATCGTTGGAAAGGGAAGGTTATGGGCCACGCACAGTACCCCGATGTCCGGTGCCGAGCGAGCGAGACTTTCGGGAGCGTCGCAAAGCTGGCACGGCGCGCTCAGTGAACGACGTCGATGGCGCGAGCACCTCTATCCTTCCTTATTATGCCTTATGTCTCTTACTTCTCACATCACAGACCGATTTTGAACAAAATTGTCGTCGAATATTAGTCGAAATAAATGTCATGTTCCATTTAATTCTTTTATATTAAAATTAAATTTAGTACGCAGTCAATGTCTCGTTTTTATTTCAATCCAATACAGTAAAAGTGACTCGCTGAAATACAGACCGACCAATTTATCTGTAGAGTTGGCTAAGTGAAGGAATTAATATTTTTCTATTGGAGTCTTTCAGTTTTGTTCAATAAAGATACGATGGTGGCTCTCTCATTTAACTCTTGGTCGGTCTTTAACTCTGAGGAACTTCATCCAATGTCTGTAATGTTTCAAGTTAAACCAATGGCCGTGCGCCCCGACACAACTCTAGTCGATATTTTGTGAACAATTTCTAATTGTTGTTTATTTGTTAAAGTTGTAGCTAAATTTACTTTCGTAAATTTTGGTACTTTTACGTCAAAATCTGTATTATTCATCGCCATTTAATATTAATGTAATATAACGGTACTCTTTCCATTTAAGTTTTTTCAGTTTGTCCCTGGTAGCTCTCGGGTTGTGTTAATCTAGTACACACTTAATTTATTTTTCTACTCGAAAAATAAATTATGGATATCTCTTTTTATTGTAAATATATTTGATCAGAAAAAGTCTAATTTACCCGATTTGTCTCTTCTATTACTGTTCTATCCGTGAGTGTTGTATTTTATTGTTTCCCGTAGATATTTCAAACTATACTTCACTTAAATTTTTTTTATTCTGTGCTAATTTCTGTTTAAGGTAACTTTTGATGCCGGGCTTATTTCTGATTTTTCGAAGGTTATCTGTAGGTCATCTCAGGTGCCTGAGAGAGGTAGCTTATTTATTTATGTATTAGTTTATTTTTTAAGTTTTTTCTCAATACGTTGTTTACTATAAATTTTATGTACTGTTCTGTGCGTGTGTTAATTGTTCTGTTCCGTATTGTTTCTATTTATTTTTGTCTTAATTTTATCTTTGTCATTGAAACTTCTCTTTAGAATTTCCGTTTTTTTTTCTATACTTCAATTTCGTATGATATTTGCTGCTGGAGTTATTCGTAATATAACTATTTGTTGTTCGCCCACAAAGAAAAAAAAGAAGAGAAAAACTTAACGGAGGATTAATGCGATTTTTAATGATAAAACTTATCGAATCTTTCTGATGTGTAAGAATTTAAAATTAATGCGTTATTTTGAAACGATAATGTACCGAATGAATTAATTTTTTATTTGATTAACAATGTTCCGGTGCACTATACGTTTAATCCACTATTCTATTGCGTCTGCAAAATATTATCACTGTATTCATTGTTTTTCCTATTTCGTTCATTTGTTGTTCAATCAAAGGCCGATTACAAAAGCTGTACGGAGGAAGCCGCAGAAATATCAGCGGTTTGAAATACTGTGGTGACATGCACGTTCAAAATCGTGTTTTATGTGACCGTGGAGAAAAAAATAACGATTATAATACAGACGGTGTTTTTTATGTAAAAGGCGGACTTTCTAAAGCAACAAATAACTAATTTATAGCAAAAAAAAATTAATTAACTACCTTCCAAGGTATGTTTTCTTTACTTTGTAGTTTTGTAATGATATCCTGTCTCATTACGTGAAGTCAATCAATAAGGCTAATTCATAAATATAACACTCATTGTTGATATTACTGATAGCAGGTTGCAAAATTTGAATATTTTCCAAAAATTATATGAAAAAAATAAACTTTTAACACATGCACGCGCGTACACACACAAAATTCTTATATTCTTAAAATTGTACGAGTATTATTATGTTTCCAATTTTTATGACATTTTAGTAGGAAGTTCATTAAATTTTTACCATATAATGGCACCATAAAGATTCCTAAGCTAAATAGAGATGTTATAAAATGCTATGTTCTTTGGTTTCTCAGAATTACAGTCTTACATAAGTTAACCAGTTTTTAAATATAATTTTAAAATAGCTAATGATAAAATTAGTACCATTTTGACTTTCCCGTTTAGATAGCGCCATAGCAGAGCTGTGGCTCTAGATGGTAAATTGGTTTTCACTGGACCTTTATGTTTTGACACCTAAAGAACCCCAAAAACCCGGATGGAAATTTTCCGTTCTTTATATATACGTGTGTGTGTGTGTGTGTGTGTGTGTGTGTGTGTGTGTGTGTGTGTGTGTGTGTGTGTGTTCTGGGTGCTAGCCTCTAAATCACCTTATATCTCCAGAACTATTGTATCGATTTTGACCAAACTTAGATTATATCCTTAGATAGGGTATTTACTTTTATTCGAAAAAAATATGTTAAACTTTGTCGTTTATTAAAGGATTTTTTTTTCGTGAAAAAATATATACATTTATGTGGCGATATCTTACTACTTGTTTCCTGTATCACTAAATGTATTATTTATTTTATTCATTTCATTTGAAATTAATAAACAAAACCAAATCTGAAAGTAAAAATAAAATTCCTTAATTATGACAAAATTGAGTTTTATTCTTTACTAAATCTTATCTTTTACAGTATTATTGAGAGTTGCAGGATTTTATTTATAAAAAAAAGAAACAAAACCTTTACAAATGACGTAATAAATTACAAATTAAAAGTGCACTGTTTTTTATTCATTTTCTCGATATTGTAATTTCAGTTTTCTAACATCGCACGATTTATTCTTAAGTCATTTAGTTAAAAAAAGAATTAATGTTTATTTGGTCGTTTTTCAAGTATTTAAAAATAATTCTGAGAGCCAGTAAAAAAAATAATTTATTTCCCTCTCTTGCTTTATAGCAACACTTATTAAACTCAGTACACTATCGTATTGCTATATAACAGAAATTACGCTAATAATTTCTCCGGTCGATTTTACATCGGTCCGATTTTGACGTGAAACGTCTTGAAAATCACACCGAAAAATCTGGGTACCAGAAGAGAAATTTGTAGCGTAACGAATAGGTCTGTATCGTCCTGCTTTAATAACTCCCTAATTTTTAAATGTCTCAGAGACGTAAATGCGGTGTCATTTTATTACTTACATGGTCAGCTCGCCGTTACGACTTTAAGCTTGCGTCATTAACTAGCGCGGAGGGGTTTAGCACAGATCGGTCAAAACTGACGCTCTTGCTCATTTCCATTCAGTGTATTTCACGACTTAGACGTGATAGTGCGGTGATTCGTGAGTTTGTGTTCAGAGTTTTTTGAGATAAATCGATTTAAATAATACTAGGTGTATTTTGGAAAATATTTATGTGTAAACAATTAAAGTAAACGTGTAAAAAAGTATAAAAATTCAATACCTCTGCCTCAGCCCGCGCAAAAAGGAACCGGAAATATGAATTACGTATATCTTTGGAAAGAGGAGGGTATGTTGGCCCTTTTTTTGCTTGATATCTGCGGAGTGGACCGATCAGTTTAAATGAAATTTATATGTATTAGAGCTATGTCCAACCCGCGGCCCCGTTTTTCCCTTTGTGTGGCCCGTATAGATTTGGCATACATACTTTTTTTTATGCGTTAAAAAATGATGTACTTTATACATGTAATTGAACATCTACGTGTATTAGCTGAAACTGCTTAACAGCGTAATACAGTTTTCATGGATATTTTTTATATTAAACTATTTTCAACATTCATAAATGGCTCTTATATTTTTAAGGGTTTTTTAACTTTTGATTCTAAAGATTCTAAATACATACGGTTTAAAAAAAATTATGTTAGAATCAGAATATAAATAAGTTTAGTTTTATTTGGGGAATTTCATAAAAAACACCGTTATAGAAAAATATTATTTAAAAAAGTAAAAGCTCTGATTTTTGAAAAAAATATTGTTTATTACACTGAAAACCGTATAATAAAATTATAAGCAAGTACAAAATTTACTTGCAACAGGCGGCCGGCCCTTTATAATTTTTGTCTGTGAGGTGTGCGGCTCACTTCACATTCCTGGTATTTTATTGCCCCGGTAACGAGTTTGGGTTGGACATAGCTGATGTAGACCGATAATGGCATTTGAGTTAAGTCGTCATTGGTTAAGGATGCGTGATGTTTGGTGGAGGGGGGCAAAACAACCTTTTTTTTACCGCTTCTAGATTCTGTCACATTCTTGTACTAATCAGATAATTCCGTTGCATATCAGTGTGTCACTGTGGTTTTGGGTTTGGATGATTTAATTCAGGGGTGGGATATAATAATCCTTTTTTCTCTTTTTTTTTGCGCGATGACTTGAAATGTGTGTAATTATTGCTATTTAATTTTTGTTACAATCAATCAAGGGGGTAGGAAGGTGTAGTCATGATTATCAGAATTTTTCTCAGAATAAATTTCTTTTTACATAATTCAACATTTCTTATAAGCATTATATAATATTATTTTAAGCAGAGCAAAACGTGTGGTGTATACTAAACTGTCAATATTTACAGCAAATATTCAGCATTATTAATATTTGCATATGATGATAAATAGCTTAGGAAGTTAAATTGTGCAACATTTCTTTTTAAGAAAACTATTTCGGTACTTTTATATTTCTTTTCGATACGGATCAAGAATGGTAATAAAACGTAGTGAAACTTTTGAACAGGTTTATTTTGTCTGAAGCCTGGGACGAAACGTGGTGACGTATAGGGACAGAGAGGTAGTCCCATTGCCTAGAATGGTCTGGCTCACCCGTACACGAGTGGGGGAGTCGTTCCCCGATGACATTGGGCACCCTCAAGGTTTGTTGTCGAGGTGGGGGGAGTGCAGGCTATACGAAATGCATACCTGGATCTAGTATTACGAACGGGAAGGGTAGCCTTCCGGCGGAGGAACATATTGGCAATCCAGAAGGGAGGTCAGGATGTTCCAATGAAGCTGGGAGGACCCCAGATGAGAAAATCCCGTAAAAAGGACAAGACAGAGTGGACAGAGACTGCTGCCACGGCACGCTGAGGTAATCGCGTTATGCTTGGTGGCAAGGTCCAGTTACGTTGGGAGTGATTAAGAAAGATAAAAAAAGGGGTTATTTTGTCTACCAAGCCTGATTAAGTGAGGCTTACTAAGAGCCTCAGGTTCTATACAGTTCCTTCGTACTTACATAGATTCACAATATGTGTTTTAAAGTACAACGTACTTTACATACTTACGAGTTGTGTAAGAATAGTAATGAGACTGACTTTTGACTTTTTACTTACCAAAGTTTTTAATTTTTTCAAACAACAAATTATCCCCTTCAAAGTAGTTCCCTTGGGCAGCTATACACCGGCGGAGTCGTTTTTCCCACTCCTGGTAGCAGCGCTGGAAGGTAAGGCTTCAACTGGTAGGGGTTTTAACTGGTCGGTCGCAGTCTTTTGAATGTTCTCCAGAGTTGCAAAATGACGCCATTTTAAGACATGTTTCAATTTCGGGATAAGGAAAAGTCACAAGGATCAAATCAGGTGAATAGGTGGTTGAGGAACCGTAGGAATGCGTTTTGAGGTCAGAAATTCCCTGATGGAAATGGCCGTGTGACACGGGGCATTATCATGATGAAGCATCCACTTGTTTGCAGTGTCTGGTCTCACGCGAATCACTCTTTTCCTGAGCCTTTCAAGGGCACCTTTGAAACCACTTCAAATTCATTATGCACGATATCCCTACTGTCAAAAAACAAATCAGCATGGTTTTGATTTTTGATTTGCTCATTCGACATGTCAGTCGAGGAGATGACGGAGTGTACCACTCTTCGTTTTTTCGATTTGTTTCATTCAGGATCGTACTCAAATATCCAGGATTCATCACTTGTGATCACACGATTGAAGAATTCTAGGTCCTCTCAAGAAGATCAAAGCACACGTTTCTTCGATTGTCCTTCTGTTCCGTTGTGAGGTTTTTCGGCACCAGTTTCGCACAAACCTTTTCCCATTTCCAAATCGTCTGTCAAAATTTGACGTACGGTGAAAGCGTTTAAATTTATCTGTTCACTCATCATCCTTATTGTTAACCGACGGTCTGATCTCACAAGAACCCTCACCGTTTACGTCAGATTTTGAAGTTGAAGATCTCCCTGAACGAGGTTGACCTTCAACGTTTTTTCGGCCTTCCAAAAATTATTTGTGCCGGCGGAAAGCTTGTGCTCTTGATAAGCAATGTTTCCCATAGGCCTGTTTCAACTTTTCAAAGGTCACACCCGCGGATTCACCAAGTTTAACACAAAACTTGATTGCACAACGTCGCTCTAAATTACGATGCTCCATTTTCGTAACGCACAACAAAAACACATCTTCACTGATGGCGCTGTCAAAAATAATCTATTGGCTGAACGAAGTTGAAACTCGTACTGAGCATCTGGAAGGGATGAACAGACCGGTAGACACAGCGATGCCAGATCGCTCGCAGAGTTACCAATATCATTTACTTTTCTAACACACCTTGTAAATAATATTACAAAGTCAGATATGTCTTCTTAATATGTGTTTGTATGTGGTGGAACGATGAGGTAAAATATTTTCAAGTTATATTCTAATTGTAATTATCGCAAGCGAAAAAAGCCGAAAAACTGAAGTGAAAAAAGCCAAAAAATATTTTTTTGAAGGGAGTTATTATGCAATTCCTTCAGATTTCCTTAAAATGAATAACAGCTCACAGTAATAACGTAAGTCAGATCAAGTTTTAAAATTATATGAAGCTACTAGATTTTCCTTCTTCATACAACGCTTATAGACAGGCTTTTACTTTAGTGATGATGTAAACATACTATGTATATGTATGGTAGGATATAAGGAAAATTTGTTAGATTGTTAAATAATAGAGAAAAAAATGTTTTTTTATATATTTGCTTGTTTCTCATTCGAGTAGTAGCATACATTTAAAAAAAAAAAAAAAAAAATTAAATACTACCATTGAGATATTAAGCTTTGTGTGTGTATGTGTGTGTTTAGTGAATATCATGTTCTGGCAAGGATGGCCTTGTGTTGTCTTACGACATAAAATCAACAGGGAATGTCGGTTCTGTAAATGGATGTAACATTCATTTATTTTAAAATAAATTATTTACAATTAAATAATTTTTTTTGTCCACTTTTATTCCTTTTTAATTAACAATTTTTTTTAAAAACTATTTCCGAAGCTTTATTATATTCCTACATTTCACATTCACTGCTAACAAGGATTTCATGCCAGGCTGAAGGATGAATTTGGTTAGTGAAGTTCATTATTTTTCTTCTCTGAATCAAATATTCGGTTTCCTATAATAACATTAACTGATTACATCACTTGTTATCTTATAAATCAATCCGTAGGTTTTTTTAAATATCAATAACGGCGGCGGAGTCTCATCTTTTTAACTGAAAGTTCACGGATTCGAATCCTGGGTAGATATTTAGTATTTTTATGATACAAAAATTTTCATTCCATATTTTCACGAACAAGCATAGCATTTTGAACTTGTTTACGGAAAAGAGAATAAAAAAAGAACAGATTATTAGAGTTTTTATATTATTAAATGTATGGATAGGTACTTCCGGATCTGCGTTTAAAATTGATCACAATTATGAAATCTGCATAATTTTAATAAGAGAATAAATAAAAGTAAATAAATAAAAATAAAAGTTTTGATTCATTACCAACGATTTTCGATTACCTTATTAGTATAATAATCTACGACTTCAATATTATACACCATGAGAGAGAAAGCTTGTCATTTTACAATTAATAGGATATATATATATATATATACGTGATTCCAAACTGTTTAGCAATCTCTTGGAGGATGATTCTATAGCAAAAAATCAGAAAATAATCTGATGTGGATACTACATAACTTCCTTGTACGTCTATTAAAATTCCATATACACATTTTTTTAAAATGAAAAGTACATAAAATTTTATTTCATTAATAACTTCTGATATTGTTTCATATGTTTTTTTATTCTAATTATTGAATTATTATTCATCGTAAACTTTTTTTTACAATCAGAGGTTAATAATTTATTAATAAATCTATATACTTAAATTTTAAAAAAAATTAAAAAAAGGAGAAACGAAGTCTGATTCGAACCTACGTGTATGATCCAAGCAATTCATTAATTACAATTTTCTGTGGCTAAACTCTGGAACTAATGAAAATAAGTGCTAGTTATGTTATATCGTTGAAAAGCTCTCAATGAGGACTTATTAGTGCAGTCAATAAAAAGTCCAAAATCCAATAATTTTGGATTTTTGGACCCTTTTAGTTCAGTCGATTGCAATCAAAGTGGGAGGTGCGCACAACTAGATGTTACAATAGTTCTAAATCCAAGATTTCAACATCTTACGGCTAAATCGAGTTATGCGAGATACGTACGTACAGACGTCACGCCGAAACTAGTCAAAATGGGTTCAGGGATGGTCAAAATGGATATTTTCATTGAAATCTGAAAACCAAAATTTGTCGTGTTCGCAATTCTTCCTTTACTTCGTACAAGGAAGTAAAAAAGTTAATATATACATAGATCAGAAAACTGTTCGTTAGCGAATTTCGGCTTACGAAATTTTGTACCTCTGGTCTTTTACTTAAAGACACCCATAAGAAAGATAAGGAAAAATACTGTATTGCAACAAATTAATGCATTTATACTTACTGCTGAAAATCAAGAAATTATGTTAAATTACATATAATAAATAGTAAAACGAATCCTGCTTTCCAGTTACTGCAATTTAAACGTTCCATCATTTTGTTAATACATTATTAAAAAAAAAAAATTAAATAGTTTGATGTTTAAGTATAAAAAAATTAATAAAGTGTACTATTTCAGGTCTCAGTAAAGTACGTATTTTTTTTTCGTACTGAACATTATTTTTTAATAATACGCGGCACGTAATGTATATAGTTTCGCAATCTCTTGATTTGAGTGTTGTTTCTGTAGGGGAGAAAATTATCCTCAAATCGATTATGATAATCCTTGCGGAAATATGAAATATTGTGAAAATTTTCTCAGTTTTTATTACAAAGGAAGGGAAACCGGATTACGAAAGAATAGTTAATTTATAATAAAACCGGTTGGAATTTTTATCATCTGTTACGTAAAGAGTCATGCGCTTCCGGTAACCATGAAATACAGACGCGTTGTATTTTCCTTTTCAATTGTTTTGTTCTGGAACACAAGCGATAGGTTAGCATTATTCTCTAACGGACACCGGATATAGAAGAAAAATATGTTTTCATGTATATGTCATTTGAAAAGATATTAGGCTTTATCATCCCTATACTCGACACCATATTTTAAACGTTACAAAATCCTGCGGCGTTCAAATCACAGAAATTATAGTTCGTATAATATGACGAAAAGCTTGACCTTGAAACCGATGTATATATTTTTTTAATTAAACGACAAACAGATTTTTCTCACGTTACAAAATATTTTCTTGTCATCCTTAAACCAAGGTCATCGTCAAAATGTATCTTCAAGACTTTAACGTAATGTGTAGACAAATATGGGGATTCTTGTACGGAAACCTGTTTTCAATGGTTAAACATAGTAAAATGAAATTTACCAAATACTGCTACTGTTTCTAAACGATTAAAACGGTACAACCTAGCCCACCGGGTTAGTCTGGTCGTCATCGCAAATCAGCTGATTTCGAAATTTAGAGTTCTAACGTTGAAATCCTTTTCTTTTTCCTGTTTAGCCTCCGGGAATTACCGTTCAGGTATTACTTTAAAGGATGAATGAGGATGATATGTATGAGTGTAAATAAAGTGTAGTCTTGTACAGTCTCAGATAGACCATTCCTGAGATGTATGGTTAATTGAAACCCAACCACCAAAGAACACCGGTATCCACGATCTAATATTCAAATCCGTATATAAGTAACTGCCTTTTGTAGCACTTGAACACTGGAACTCTCGACTTCCAACTTCGAAATCAGTTAATTTGGGATGACGCGTTCATCCCAAATGAATGCGTCAATCCTAGTACCAAATCCAAATCAATGCGAAATCCTAGTACAGGATTATTATACGAATTTCAATACTAGATCGTGGGTGCCAGTGTTCTTTGGTGGTTGGGTTTCAATTAACCACACATCTCAGGAACGATCGACCTGAGACTGTACAAGACAACACTTCATTTACGTTCATACATATTATCCTCATTCATCATCTGTAGTAATACTTAACGGTGGTTTACGAACCCTAAACAGAAAAAGAGAGAGTGACAGTACACCCTACGTAGTAACTGGGGGGTGAACAGCGGACCATTTTTGAAAATTTTCTACGAATACTCTTTTGTAGTTAGGGAAGTCATAACTTAACGTATTTTGCGTCAACGTGTTTTCAGTGCTATTTAAAATTTTGCCATCCGTACTTCTTACTTTCTAATTTTTTGAGTTGTTCCCTTCTCCTTTTTTTCCCGTTTAGCGTCGGGAATCACCGTCAGGATTACTTCAGAAGATATGTATGAGTGTAAGTGAAGTCTAGTCTTGTTCAGTCTCAGATCGACTATTTTTGAGGTCTGGTAAATTGAAACCCAACCCCCGAAGAACACCGGTATCCACGATCTAGTTTTCAAATCCGTATAAAAGTAACTGCTTTTACTAGGATTTCAACGTTGGAACTCTCGATTTGGAAATCAGCTGATTTGTGAAGACACGTTCACTACCAGACCAACCAGGTGGGTTTGTTGCCCCCCTTTTCCTACGGGGACTTATCAACGTATGTGTGATCCATACCGTTTTTACTATGGCGTGCTTAATATATTTGATTTACTTTTTATTTATTTAATGTTTCACTATCGAGGAGTCATTTAAGAGATATTGTAATAGACCGTTTATTAATCTAGCTATGAAAAATATTATATTTTCACCATTTTAATTAGGATTGTTGCAACGATAATTTTTATTTTGAAAGTTTTTGGTTTGGAATTTCCTATAAAATTATGCCCGTCCTATCTTTTTTTCACGTAAAATGTTTAAGCTCCTCTCTTTTATGGTGACATGGTAGTTTCGTACGAAAATAAATAGATCGTTCGAGATATGAACAGTTGTTGAAATTAAGTTTTCTTTGTTTCACTGTGTAAAAATAATTTAACATTTCCATACTTTATTAACACTGTGGGTATGTGTTAGTTTATATATATATATATATATATTTATGTCATTATAATTTTTTTGTTACAGTGAAATCTTATTCGCGCTTCCCGTATCGCGGTTCAGTAATTCTGTGATGTCTTTTTTATATATTGGCGGTTAAATTTTTCGTATTCTCGTACATTGCATTATGTAGTGACATTAAAAAATAAAAATATTAAAAGCTTTAATGGCGCAGGTAGAGTATGAACGTGAAGAGATAGAAAATACGATCCCTGGAAAACAAAATGACAAAACGCTTACCGAAGACATTAAACTATCCCGTGATCTTATCCAGTTGTTTTATAGATGCTGATTCATCTTTGAATAGAAGCTTAATCTTTAACCCCAAAATTGAGTATACCATGCAAGAACGCAGAGAAATTCACACAGATAAATTCACACAGATTTAAATACAAGAGCGAGACATTTACCGGGTTTTTTAAATGCAATGCAAAATACTGTAGGTTACTTTTGTAAATTTTCTTTACAGTAATTTTAGTTTTACTGTACGTAATACTGCAGCGCTTTTTTCTTGACTTTTTAAGGCGATTACCGAGTACGATTTGAACATGTAATACCGGTTTCTAATACAGTGGATTTTTAAATGATTCCGTTCGGTAAGTGTTTACGATTAAATTAGGAAATATACTGTATTTTGTTAAATATTTTTTGTGTAGTGCACCTATATATTGTACTAAACCGGTGCTTATAATTAAAGTTGCAGTCTGTATTTCATCAATAACATCGCCCTAAATAAGTGCATGATTATTTTTTTTATGTTACATAGAACCTACCTTAAATGAGATTAGTTCCGTTCTACATTCGCGCATTTTTACGGTCTCTAACTGCCGCGAATAAGGAAATTTTACTGTATTCTGTTTCCGTTACTTCTTATCTTGTGATCGTTAAAGTATATAATTATTTGAATCGTTCAATTCTTTATGGGTATACAAAGTCGAAGGTTTCGGGAATACCTTACAAAATATATTACACCAACAGTAAATAAATTAGCGTTATTATTATTTAATTATTTATTTATCGATGTTTATGTTTGAATACCCACTCTATTTATAGCCCATTAAATATAATGGGCTATATTTAATTTTTTTTTCTTTTTTTCATTATATGATCGACGCCTTTGAATTCAAACGAAGCAGATTTCATTCTGTAATATCTTCGTTTCTTTTATCCCGGTAACTAAACATGAAAAATTATTCCAGTAAATAAAAAATTTTGTATCGTTCGTAGTTACCGACTTGAATTAATTTTTTTTTCGCGGGCGCAGTGAATATTACTTATTACCGTCATCAAGATTATTATCAGCATTGACAATAGATTGATTATATTGTACTGACGGATGTTTCACTTGTAATCGAGTGACAACTGCAGACCCGGCCAGGATGTCCTTAATTGTTTATGATAATGATGAGGTGGTAGTCGTATTATATAACAGACGAGGTGGAAGGGAGGTTAGCAGCAGGTCGGTTTGAATCGCTTGCCTTGTGGCCGGAGGTTCCTCACGCACTGGAAGGGACTTGGCTCTGACTGCCCCGATCGATAGCCACCTGACTGTCAGTCATTCAGTACCGCGGTCACCGTACATGTTTTAATGCCAAGTGTATTACGTTAATCCGGTTAATGTTGTTATCAAGGATTACTATTAATTCCTTTAATATTGTAATTCGTTAAACGATCGGTTTATTTTATATCCGATTCATTTTTAATTTTGTATCGATTATTTAAAAAAACAGTTATAAAAAAATGATTCAAAAAATTAAATACGCTTAATGTAATTAATTAGCACTTGACAGATTCAAAACGGTAGAATTAAATAACCACAGGTTAAAATCTGATAAAATTATGTTTTTAGATGATAGCAGTTGGTTTAGGGAGTCGAATTTAATTGAACATCGTTTAATTAAGCATGGAGTTTTATCGTATCTTAAAATCAGCTCAGTCTTGATTTTTATTTTTTCTCCCTTTTTTTTAGTTTTTATTTGAATTGTTTGTGAGTTGTCTATTTAGTGATAATAAAAGCTTAAGTAAAGGCAATATAGTTGTAATAAAGAAAAAAATTATTTTTTTGTTGCCAGTGGGAATTCGGGTGTTCTGGGACGTATTCCCCGAATTTCAGGTGCTGATTCAGAACACCAAAATAAGAAAAAAAGTTCATATTCACATAAATCCTTTTTTTTTTAAAGATGTGGAGGAACCCCATTTACGGGCGCCAAAGCAGTGTCGGACTCGCTAACAGGTTCCACAAGATAGTAAAAAAGGCCTACGTATTCCTGCGCACCACCGACTAAACTTCTACCCCTGGCGACCCGCCCCTCCTGGGAATAGCTTGTAAAGCATTACTTCCGAACGGGGGGTGGGGTAAGCGTTCACATACGCATTCAAATAACAAAGCAAATAGCAAGGCACATACAGACAAAAAAACAGATTCATACATAACTAAAAAAAAACAGCACCAAACACACTTAAACCATACATACCAACACTTATACACCACCCGCGCACAGACACACGCACGCGGCTTCATTACATCCCCCGATCCCCACAAGATCGGGGGGCATCCACATAAATCCTATTTTGCTTTGATTTTTCTTTATTTGAAAAATCAAATAATTTTTTACTTGTAAAAATCCGTCGACAAACAATCGAGTTATTGCAGACAATTAATCCGACAGTACGGTCTAGAACCGTAATGCAAGCTGCTAATTTTTTGTCTGTTTTTATTTCCTCTACTAAATATAATAAAAGTTGTTAACAAATAATAATATAAATGTAATAAAAATTAGGCAGCTTGCATTACGGTGCTCGAGCGGTACTGCCGGGCTAATTGTCTGCAGTGCCTCGATTGTTTGTCGACGGATTTTTACAAAAGAGGTGTCATTTTGTTGAAAATGAAATGCGTAATAAATGATGTTATAAGTAACAATTCGATCAAACGGATAATTACAAAGATATTGAGGATTAAAAAATTAAAATGGCCTCCATTTTGAAATTTTTAAAAGTGACGTTTCCAAAATTTTTAATTCAAGTAGGTTTACTCGTTATTGAGAAATAGTTTTTCCTGAAAATCACAAAATTGCGTAGAAGGAAAAGAAAGCAAAATAGGACTTTCTTCGTAGATTTTCTTTTTTGCTCGTTTTGGTGTCCTGAATCTGAAGTTCAAGTAATACATCCCGGAACATTCGGTATACTGAATTTTGAATGATAAGAAAATTTTTCTCCCTACTGAGCAGTGGAAGGGGGAATACATTGTTCTAAAATGAGTTACATTAATTCTTTGATTTACCACTCTTTCTTATTATTGTAAACCATTTAAATAACTAAACTAGCGACGGAACCAGTCAATCTGCTTTCTCTGTAAATAATGATGTTCATTGTGCAATTATTCCCTGCGGTGAACCGTTCGATTGTCTTTTTAATACGTTTGAGCTTTAGAGTACTTTCGGTATGATAATATAGAGAAGTATACCTGGCAACGGGAAAGCATTTCATCCTCCCGCTTTTGTTAGTAAACTTCCCGTAAGATGGTTGTTAATCTTGGAAATGATTGTCCCAATTTTGGGAGTAAGTTTTTCACTTATCAAGTCGCCTACACCGTTATAAAAATAAAATGTAATCAATTCGCCTTTTAAGACTTAACAGTTTTTATGTTGTACATACAATCGCTCCGATCGAGTTGACCGTTCAAAGCTACGCGATCAAGAGTTACGTGTAACCTGTTATTTATTAATTTTGATTAAAACTTAAAGTAACTTCAAATTATTAATAATTTAACGACCGTTAAATTAAAACTAAATGATTAGGATGGACGTTCAACATAGTATTTGTATGATAACAGCTGTTATTTAACCGTGTAAAAAACATTTTTTTTTGTATTGTAGTTTATTAATTTTCATACAATTTTGATTATTTTGGAAAAAAATACTATTTGAAGTACTTTGACAAAAAAGGCAAAGAATATTACAATTTCATTCTGTTAATTTAATAAAAATAAATTTATTAGTTTGTTTTTTTATGTACATATTTTTTTATGTACAATAGCATAAACAGGAGACCTAACTTAAATAATGTTACGGAGTTTTTTTAACACGTAAATGTTTACTTGGAACCTTGTTGTTCTCGCCCCGGTTCTGTCAATCGTCGCAGCGTAATATCTGTTTAAAAAATAGAACAGAAAATACCATTCCAGTTTGTAAAATGGTGTTTTCCAGACAGGAACTTCCTTTTGTAAAGTGTGGATGTGGTGGGTTTTTTCTTTTAGGGTGATCGCCAGAGAAACTTATTTTATTTATTTTGAATTTCCTGGTCGGTAGCAGGACCAGACGTACATGTTACGCTTTAGATTTCGGCCGGATCAGTCATTTTGTTAAAAGAGGGAATGCCATATTTTTTTTTACTGAAATTTAATGTTGTAGTTTATTAGAGAAGTTATACAACCTAATTTCAAAGTGTATACTTAGATTAAAACGTTAATATATCTAACTGAAGTCTATAATTGTTGTGTTTCTCGCTGACGTTTGCCGGTTAAGGATACATACGTTTAAGAATCCACTACTGACGATTATTTGTAATAATTTCACATTTTCTTGTTGTAAAGGTTTGTTCTTATAACGTTTTTTTCTTACAATTAAATTTGAATTACGAATTAGCAAAAACCTCTTTTACTTACAAAAAGGGTAACGTGATCTCGTGGAATATCTTTATAATTAGATATATTTAATCTAAGTTAGAATCAAATTTCAGCCAACTGCCCTCCGAGTTTCATTATAAAGTTAAACCTGTTTATGAACGATGCCAAAGTGAAAATAAGAGTTTAGCGGCGAAAGTGTTTACGCATAAAATATAATTGGCAACGGTTATAAGCTGTTGCCAATTACACGACGGTGGAAGCTAAAAACGTTATCTAATTGTATTATACAAATTGCCGTATAACGTGGTGGATGACTTCCCATGTTGCTGTGTAGTCAAAAAAAAAAGAAAAAAGAAAGAATATAAAAAAAAATCCCTCCAATATATTTAATCAGTTTTTTCTGCGTAAAATGTAGAAAACAGGTTGCGTGTACATTTTCACTTTCTTTTTATTAGTGGTACCACAGGAAAAAAAATTTTCAGGAGATTTTTGGAAAAATACAATTTAGGTAGTAGCTATAAAATGTATCGTAGATAAAAATCTGTTATTCTTATTTCTTCCTTATATTTTTTACTTATATATTGAGCAGCAGCAGTTTATTTAACCCATTTTTAAAAGGTGCTTTAAGTTTTTTTTATTTTTGAAAAAGAAGCGCTTTCCGGGATATGATAGCCTTGTGATAAATTTGACCGTTGGAATCGTTAGTGCAACGCACGAATTCGACTATACAAATTTAAATTTGAAATAAAATGAAGTTGTTGTATGGACGTAGATTTGAAAACTATTTTTTGAATTTAAACGTCGTGTGTGGAACGGAACGAACGGCAGATAATTCTTTTGTTCATGTACCCGTACACGTAGTTACCTGAGCATTACTATATTTTAATGACAAATTGTAAACCACCTAACAATAACAAACTGCATCGCTTCCAGATCGTGTTTTAGTAGACATATTCCTTAAAAACCGTGTTTTTACTTCCTTGTACGAAATAAAGGACGTTTTGTGATCGCGAAAAATTTCGGTTTTCAGATTTCAACGGAAATATCCATTTTGACTATCCGTAAATCCATTTTGACTAGTTTCGGAGTGACGTCTGTACGTACATATGTAAGTATCTTGCATAACTCAAAAACGATTAGCCGTAGTATGTTGAAATTGTGGATTTAGGACTTTTGTAACATCTAGTTGTGCATCTCCCCTTTTGATTGATATCAACTGAACCAGAAGTGTCCAAAAAAAACATTTTTCTTAACTGCAGTAATAAGCCTTCGTTGAGAACTTTTCAACGATATATCATAAGTGGTACTTATTTTCATTGGTTCCAGAGTTATAGATAAATCAAACTTTAATTAATGAAATATTTGGATCTTACAAGGGAAGGCCATCTCGGTTCAAATCAGACTTCATCTCCTGTTTCTTTCTCTTTTTTTTAAATTTAAATGTATTGATTTATTATTATTAACCAACCCGTAATTGTAACATTTTTTAATAATAAATAATTTATTAAATAATAAAAAAATAAATATGAAAAAAATGACAAGTTATTAGTGAAGTAAAATTTTATGTACGTGTAAAATGTGTATATGTAATTTAATAGGCATTATTACATATATGTGTACGAAATAGATTTGGTGAAACATCTGATTGTTAATTGAAAATTATAATTTAGAATCTTATTATTTCTGGATTTTCCTTTAAGTTTATTTTTATATAATTATTCTGTAATTCCTGTTTTATTTTATCTTCATTAAAGTTAATTACAGAGTGACTAAAAAATAGACCCTCACAATAACAACATACACACTGAGGCATACATCCCCGATCTTTTATAAATTGCAAGAAATTCTTAGTTTTACTTGGTTACTCCTCTGATATTGTCGGACAGTATTCTCCGTAAGTCGGAGTTGATCATCATTTCGTTTATTTGTTGCCGATCATTTAATCGCTATTTGGTTTGTTATAATTCTTCTGATCTTAATTTGTGTACACGTTCTCTAATTTTCAAATTTGTTCTATATTCATCATCCTCTCTTAATTTGTGTTTTCTTTCCTTGGTCTTAAACGTTTTCTTCCGTTTTATATCTATCATCTTCTCTTAATCTTTTTATTGTTTTTTTATTTGTAAGATTTTCTTCCTGTTTATTTTTTAAAAATTTGCATCATTATGTTCCTTTTCTCCTTTTTTTAACTTTTTTTTAATTTATATATATTGATTTATTCATAATTATTAACCTCTGATTGTAAAAAAAAAATACAATAAATAATAATTCAATAATAATGGAAAAATTCAGAAGATATTAGTGAAATAACATTTATATACTTTTAAAAATTTATATATGTAATTTAATAGACGTACAAGGAAGTCATGTGGTGTCCACATCAGATATTTTTATTTCTTGCCAATAGAAAGAAAATAGAAAATGTGGTGGTTTATACGTTTTATGTAGAAAATATTGATGAAACCAATGATGGAATTAAATTATTTTTTTTAGGACAGTAACCCGGCGAAATCACTCTCTAAAAGTTATGTGGCGCTTAGTAACCATGGTGAATGTGATCGACGGGTGATACTGTTCGAGGAACGAATAAAGGTCACAGCAGGAGCGGAGAGGATATTACGTATTCGGCTACGGACTTAAAGCAAGCGGCAAAAATAGTCGTGATTTTCTATCCAGTTTTTTCGATATACCATTGCTGAAAATAGGATAAAATCGTTTCCAGCAGTAGAAAGTACACGAGTACATGCGGTTAATAGATGCTGTACTTACGGAGTCTGAAGATATTTTGGGAGGTTTTTCGAATATTTAATTATGTTAATGGAAAGTTTCACTACCCTATTACAGAAAGTCATAAGTAAAATCACGAACGGATTGCTAATCGGAGGAAAACCATCCCCCTAGAAGAACGGCTGATTGTGTAAGCTTTCGTTAAAAATTAATAGCATTCAAAGTTCAGAGCGATGACTCTCTGTCGCTCAGCATTGCCGCTGTTTCTCACCTCCTATACGGCCGTCAACGCAAGAACGCATAGGTTTTAAAAGTTTTTCGTAACTGTCAACCGTATACCGCGTACCGATCTGCCGCTGTGTGGCTTAATTTAAAGATTAAATTGTACCGGCTACCGATTATTTAAAAATAGGTCATTTGTGAAAACTCTTTAGACACGTCTCTCCGCTTTATATCTTGCTGTTAAATTTCGTAGAAAATTGATAGATGAGTTTAGCCGTAGCCGAATCACAAACAGATAAATACAACTAAAGGTAGTTTTCGCTTCGTTCGTCAAACTTTTTCCGTTCTTGTTCTTAGTAGTTTGAATTTATTATATATATATATATATTTTTTAAATTTGAATTGCCCTTCTATTTTCTTAGTTTAGTTTTTATTTCATTTACGTATAGTTTATTTTTTTCCTGTCGTTTTATCAACAGATAAATACGAATAGCGCACGTGACAACATATTGTCTTTATGCATGTTTAAGTTATACTGTGTACTGATACATGCTTGGAGCATCTGCGGACAGGATTGTTAGAATAATTCATGTTAAACAGCGCGGAGGTAAATAACCCTTGAATACCTGAATATTAATCGCGCTGTACGTAATTCAATAAAACTGATTAGTATGCGTGTACATAACCTATATAAGGATTTATATATATAAAATGATAAATGGAAATTTATTTTTCTTTTTATAGGATAAATGATTGGTTTTTCCTTTTATATATTTGTTATTGTGATTCTTTTGTTATTTGATTTTGCGCATTAAATTATACCTTTTCTTTATTGTTTGCGATCTTTTTTTTTTTTTTTTTAGTATTGTATTCCTTTTTATTTTCAACGCACCCGAAATGTTTTCATTTATCTTTTTTTTTAGTTTCTACGTGTAGACGTATTAAGTGTAGTATGTTAGAATTATATATTAATGTACTCTTCCTTTCTTTCTTATCTGTATTGAATTGATGTTTTTTTATTTAAAAAAAGGGAATACACATCCTGTTGGTTTTGTGTGGTCCGGAAGGAGATGGGTTATGTGAGATGAAATAGATGAGAGATGTAAACAGTGAGACCGTTTTCAGGTCTACTGGCGAATGAAAAGGGATAGAGAAAAAAAGGGGTTGTTGAGTGTCGAGTGTAGGAATATAGCGGAAGGGTGAAGGTTGAAATAGTTTATGGCGTATATTTCATGGTAATAGTAGTTGAGGTTTTTGGGTAACCGTTTCGTTTTACTCTCTATCTCTTGTTTTTTCTTTTTAGATGCAATGAACCGTAAAAAATTTATGGATATAAAATTATTTACGAAATGTGAAGTCTGATAGTTTTATTACTGTGGTTCTCTGATATCATGTTATTAAATAAATCCCGGATTAAATAAATACGCTTTTACGGTCTCTGTGTATTATATTTAAACAACGATCTTAAACTGCGTAGTTAAAAATAAACGAACGTTTATTATGCTGCTGTATGTTATTAAAATCTTACGTACGTCTTAACTTGAATTTATTTCAGACCGTGTAATGTAATTCCGTCTGATAGTCGTTACGCTGTTGTATTCTTTTAATACCGGATGATAAAATTGTTTACCTTTCGGTCGTAAACGATATCAACGTCGTTTAAACTTTCTTTTGCAATTAATCGGTAAATACTATTAATGCGGACTGAATTCATTGCGGATCGAAAATGAAGATCGCTTTTAGAGTGAAACTAGTATAATAGACTCTCCCTATCGGTAAACGATACGATCGCTTTAGTCCTTCCTCGCGTAACGGTATAAACCTTCACATTAAAATAACGTATTTGCTTGTCTATTTTATTTTAATTTTTGTGGTCATCTGTTGATTTACAATTTCGAAAACCTCTTAAACGATTGTACGACTACCACTAGAGCATTATTTCGACCGACGGATTTCATTTCATATTATCATTTATTGTTTTAGTAATCGCTGTGGAACCACATAACCAATTTTTTTATGTTAATTCTACATCGTAGCACTGCTTCACGGATATTAATTAAGAACACTAATTAATCATATTTTTAAGTATATTCTTTATTATCGAGTACATGTTTTATGTTTAATAATTGTATGTGTTGCTGTTTTTGTGACTGTGTAGTTCAGTATAATAAGAATTACAAATTGCAATAATAGAATTTAAACATAGCTTAATACATTGTATAATCGAAGTGGCTTGTAGGGGTATGAGACGTTCGTTTGATGAATTTTATTTTCGCTGCTGGAAGCCAGGCCTTACGGCCAATTCGTGTACCGGGCCAGATCGTACTAGCCACTGTTTCACCTGTGGCGAGGCCGGTCATCTACGAAAGGACTGCCGGCGAGAGGCTCGGTGGCCTTCGTGTCGGTTGCATGAATATGCACCCGGGGGTAGGGGATGCAAGGCTTCGCCTGCGACGTGAAGATGGGGCGCTTGTTCAGTGCTGATGGGTGTCTGTGGCGGACAGCTTCGTCCCCCACAGGGGAGTGGAGGCTTCGGCGTCCCACCATCAATGATTGGACGGGGACTCCTTCGCAGCGCCTCTGGGGGAGGGAATGTAAGACCTTAGTCCCGATGGGGGTTCTCCATTAGTGACAGGGAATTAAGACCGGAGTCCCGGTGAGGGACCCTTTGGGTTCTCTCATTAGAGGCGTGGCATGTACTGCAAGACCGAGTCACGGCTACCTGGGCGGGACCTTGTGTTCTGCCGAGGTAGTTTGAGGCGAAGGCGCTCTGCGGAGCTGAGTAATGCTTAAATGCTTGTTCCGGCTCTGAGGGGCGAGGTAAATGAAGGTGGGAAAAATAAAATAAATGTATATAATATAAATTATAAAATAAAATAAAAATCAGCTGGTAACTATGCCAGCAACATAATAACAGACTTGTTTACAGTTACATAAAAAAGTAAATATCTTTATTTATATTAAAAAGAAATCCCTTTCGGCATGCCGGAAGGCGGAGATAGATTTCACTGGTGCTAAGTAGGGGATAAAAAACATTTCCGCCTTAAAGTTAATAAAAACTTCAAATCTACTCAATACGACAATGGTTGCATGTGATAAAAGTTTTACATGTTCAGCATATGACAAGTCCCATCTTAAAATTCCAGCTACATTTTGGTCATCCCTTGCTGTAAGAGTTGGCCATATCAAAAATCGTTTCAGACAAAGGTTTTAGGTAATATTTAGAGGATTAACCAACCACTTTAAACCGATTCGATATGTGCCTATGAAGGGAGGTAAGATTTTTTTTTTGTCTTCGAAATCCCATTTTTTCTCCCCTCTGGGCCAATGGTGGGTGATATCAAAAAACATTATTTAGATAAGTTTTAGGCCGTTATCCAAAGAATGGTGGGAACTTTAAACAAATTCGATATTTCACTTATGAAAGTTATAGCGATATTTTATTTTTTCGTAAAAGCCCCCGTTTCCACTCCCTTGGTCCATTTTTTCCCATTAATGAACTCGACCGAGATTTGGGTCGTTATATTTTATGTTTCAATTTGAAAGTGATTGGCGCAAAATTACGGCAGTTATCGTGTAAGAAAGTGAAATATATATAAATGTATGTATACATACATTTATATATATTTCATTTTTCAAACTTTTGAACTGACGGTGGTTTTGGGGTCTGGGGGATGTGAACCGCTAAGATAAGTCAAAATTTTCGGGAAGTCGAATCATGGTACCTATTACAATAGGTAGTTTTCTTATGAAATCTACCTAATAAAGAGGAAAATAAACAGTGAGAGTAATAAACAACATCCGTAATTCAAACATATGGGACTAGGTACTGTAATTAAATTTTATCTGTGCTAAGTACTGATCGGCGTTTGTGACTTCATAGGTCCCGATCTCCATTCTCCAATGTTAGTTGCACACAGCTTTACAGAGCACAGCGCTGGTAATTTATAGTTGTATACTTCATTTTCAAAATTTAAACGTGAATTTCATTACGCTTGTACGTTAATTTAATTGTAAAGAAGCTGCTATGTTTTTTTTTTATTTTTTATTCCAGCTTTCATGATATACTTCGTACGATAGTTATTTTGCGAACAATCACGAAACTGTGTTGAAACTGATTGGCAAGCACGATTCTTGGCCTTATAGACCTAGTAGTGAGAATGTCGGTCGAGTGTAGGGCTGCTACAAAATACGTAAGTTACATGAAAGCAGGCTGTCTGTTAATAAAATTATATTTTTCATGTACACATGGTGGAAGAATTTCATCCATTTACATATTATGATTATTAATGAACCCGTTCAGAATTGGAAGTCCTGACATTACAGTTAGGGCCTGTTGTTTTTTAAAGGGTAAATTTAATGTGGGCCAAGAGTAATGATACAACCCACTGGTTGGTCTAGTGGTTAACTCGTCATCGCAAATCAGCTGATTTGGAAGTCGAGAGATCCAGCGTTCAAGTCCTAGTAAAGGCAGTTACTTTTATACCGATTTGAATACTAGATCGTGAATACCGGTGTTCTTTAGTGGTTGGGTTTCAATTAACCACACATCTCAGGAGTGGTCGATCTGAGACTGTAGAAGACTCATACATATCATCCTCATTCATCCTCTGAAGTAATAGCTTACGGTGGTTCCGGAGGCTAAACAGAAAAAGAAAAAAAGAAAGGATAATGACGTATGCAATCGTTTTGACGAAGCCTTTATGGAATCCAAACATCATTGCCTTCATCTGCAATTTTATGAAACGGCTGATGGTTTTACCATGACGCACCGGTGAGCAGAGTCTGGCCGTTTTCTAAACAATGTCGTTGAGTGGAGAAGGTGATTCCTTTAGGTTGTTTGTTATGTAATTTGTATATTTTTATTATTTATTGTTTACATTTTTTTTATCTATATCGGAGGGAAATTTTTAATTAAATTTAATTGATAGTAATTAAAATCGTTAAAAGATGTGAAAGAATAATTCGAAACAATTAATTAGTGAAATTGAAAAGCGCCCTTATCTCATCATTACTAATTCGTGAAAAGTAGTTTTGTTGAATATTAACCGAATGAATTTATAAAATTCTTCGTGTTTCCGTTTTTATGAGAACAAATTGTAAACATGACTTTTCTTGATCTATCTTGACAAGATAGATCTATCTATCTTGAATTTACCCATATTCCTGGTTGTTTTGTCTTTACAATAATAATAATAATAAAAGCTTTTTCACTTTGTATTTTCGCACATTTTATTTATTTATTTTTTTTAACTTTAACACATCATTCTTGCCTGCCATTGTAATCCGAGAATTTAAACGTGATTATAATAGATGGATTTCTCAATGGGAGTTAAAGAACGACTCTGAACGTTTCGGTCAAAACAGCTGTATGCACGCGAGTGCGCATGTGTGTGTCATTAACATAGAGTTTTCGGATAGAGTAATCGTGGACATCAACCTATGTTTCATGATATTATCCTGCAGTTGATAACTTGCTTGAAGTTCTGGGGCATCTCGTACTGCCATTTTTTCTGATGTACGATACCTGTAAGACGGAACAAAAAAATTGAAAGACATAAATTGCGTGCGTTGAACAGTGAATCGTTTTGAAATTTCGTCGATCCGGTTATTATAACCCACACAAAACCATTTCAATTCGCTATAAGCAGCGTTTAGGGTTGCAGAAAGATGTAATCCTGAGGTACAGAAATCTCCTGTATTCCTGCCCGTGTTAATTTTTTTGGCGACACAAGTACAAGAGGAGAGATTTATTTTTGCAAATTTTTGGCCACCATACAATCGGTGCAATTTCCTAACTGAAGTAGTTTTTTTTTAGAAGCAGTAAAGGTCAACATCCGTAATATGCCCACATCGCTTCTATAGTTAGTTCTTATGTGCCCCCACTGAAACGCTATTTTGAAATAAGAAAATAAATAAAATTATAAATGCAATCTAACCAAACTTAACCTACGCTCGGTTCGTTTGCTAAACTTGATTAACAAGTGAAGCGAGCGTAGTCAAGATTAACGAGCGTTGGTTAAGTTTGGCTATTACATTTATAAAACCCACCGGGTTGGTCTAGTGGTGAACGTATCTTCCCAAATCAGCTGATTTGGAAGTCGAGAGTTCTTGTATTCAAGTCGTTGCAAAGGCAGTTGCTTTTATACGGATTTGAATACTAGATCGTGGATACTGGTGTTCTTTGGTGGTTGGGTTTCAATTAACTACACATCTCAGGAATAGTCGAACTGAGACTGTACAAGACTACACGTCATTTACACTTATACATATCATCTTCATTCATCCTCTGAAGTAATACCTGAACGGTAATTCCCAAAGGCGAAACAGGAAAAAGAAAAGATTATGTTTATAAACCCACCGGGTTGGTCTAGTGGTGAAGTCGTCTCGCAAATCACCGGATTTTGAAGTCGAGTTCCAACGTTCAAATCCTAGTAAAGGCAGTTACATTTATACGGATTTGAATTCTAGATCGTGCATACCGGTGTTCTTTGATGGGTGAGTTTCAATTAACCACACATTTCGGAAATGATCTACCTGAGTGGTAGTCTACAAGACTACACTTCACTTACACTTATACATAAAATCCTCTGAAGTAATACTTGACGGTGATTCCCGGAGGTTTAACAGGAAAAAAGATTACATTTATAATTTTATTTATTTAGTATTACAGAAGCGTTGTGGGCATACGGATTTTGACCGTAGTAAATTAAAAATTTTCTTAAAATTAATAGTAAATCTTAATAATTTTCATACATTGTTTGCAAATAAATTTATGAGTAATAAATTTTGTTTTTTTTTTAAAATAATCGTTAACGTTAAAATTTTCTGACAAAATTGCTACGTTAAGTGAAAATTTAAACCGTGGCAAAACTTTCGTTCGGTTAATTCAAACGATTTTGATCCCTGTATCTCGAACTATTTATTAGTAAAATCGAAGTAAAAATATTTATTTCGACTAAATTTTTTTCAGATAGCATTGTTATCGCACTTCTTTCACTAGTCTCCCGCATAAAAGTCACTATATCGGTTGTCCGTAATCACAGTACTGTCAATTTGTTATCGTATTATTTCGCTAGCATATGTTATAATCAGTATATTGTCTGTGTACTGATGCGGTAAAAATCAGATAACTAAACGGCCGTAATTACGTATCCGTGTTGGTGGTCTATATTGTTTTATATCGCTACCGTATCGATTTCTAGTTACCATTTAATTAATTAAATTTCAATTACTTTAATAGAAAATAGTTTTGTATTTATTTATTTTTTCCAGTAAAATTTTAATTTGAATGAATGTACTCATCAAATCGTTATTTGGAAATTTATAAAGGCTTTTTGTTTAACCGGCTATCAGAAAGCGGTAAAATTACATGTGTACATTCCTACTATTTATAAAAACTGATGGCTATAACAAAGCTAATAACTATTTATAAAAAGCTGATAAATGTGTATGTTTAAATTTCCCGTCTAGGTAGCGCTACAGCTCAAGAAGGGACAGTATTGTGTTCGGTCCAATTTAGTTATATGCAGTTTTCACTGGATCTTGACATTTTGACACCTAAGGAACCCCAAAAACCGGATGGAAATTTTCCGTTCGTGTGTGTGTGTGTGTGTGTTTGTGTTTGGCGTTGGCCTCTAAATCACCTTATATCTCCAGAACTGCTGGATCGATTTTTACCAAACTAGGTCAGATTATGTTTATATATAGGGCATTGATGTCATTAAATTTTCAACTTAAAACGTCAAGGGGGAGGCTGTAGAGCGTGGTCGCATTCAGTATGTCATGATTATGCTTAATTACTCACATTTTTCTTAGGCACATTTGTTAACAATTAAAAAATAACAATATTTGCAATTTGTTTTTGCAAAATCACATCCCAACCCAAAAAAAAAATGCTTTAAACTAGTGGCTAAGTGGGCATACTACATGAATATTACTCCGTGTCACCATATAGTGCGCTAGTGTAGCAGTCCGTCATCTTGTAATTTCTTTTGGTCCTGTTAGAAATTTTCTTTTCCCTCTTCCTCTTGTACCTAGAAGTTTGGTTGCACACCAAATTATTTTTTACTCTTTAAAAATTAATTATTTATTTTATTTTGTTAATATTTCATGGGTTGGTAACACTGACGTACAGATGTAGTCGTCTGCTATGTGGTGACGTCACATGTGAGCGGTAGAATTAAGTAAATGAATTATATTTAAAGACTAAAAACGTAACTCTGTCTGACCGGGTTGGTCTAGTGCTGAACGCGTCTTCCCAAATCAGCTGATTTAGAAGTCGAGAGTCCAGCGTTCAAGTCCTACTAAAGTCAGTTATTTTTACACGGATTTAATAATAGATCGTTGACCTGATTTAAGAATGGTTGAACTGAGAGTGTACAAGACTACACTCATACAAATCATCCTCATACATCCTTTGAAGTATTATCTGAACGGTAATTACCGGAGGCTAAAGAGAAAAAAAAGAAGGTCTTACCCGGTCTAGAATTCGATCGCCCGGTCGACTCGGTTCCTGGTGCGTTAATCCTCGCGACTACTCCAGTTGCCGATTGTGCAAGCGAAATTTGTTCAATTTAAGTTATGAAATTATATTAGTTTAGTTAGTGGCGACCGTCGCTGCTAGTACTGCCACACATGCTCGAATTAAATTCGGAATGCGCGCACACGCTTTAGCATCGAATCATTGAATTGAATAAACGAAGAAAATATTTTATTTAAATAAAATGATAAAACATTTTAAATTAAGTTTTGTGTGTGTAAGCCGTGCATCAGAAACAACCCACAGCTGTAGGAAATTCCGGGACTGTAATATTCATCCTGGAAATTCCGGGATTGTGTTGGCAGATTTTTTTGTTTGTATTTTAATTAACAGAGTTGTTTATTTTGTAATATTCTAATGAATATGTCGGCTGTCATAATAATGTCTTGTTGCCAGAAAACTTTCGGCTGTAAATAATTTATACATAAATTATTTGAGTAAAATGTAGCAAAAACGTACATCGTAGAATTTATTTTCTGTTACAGAATTTTTAAATATGGTGAACGGGTTTTTTTATGCGTAAATGAATTATAAAATCTTTAACATTCATATTATTAAATATTTTAGAAATCTCTCTTCTAAGTTGTTCTTTAATTTTATCTAATTATATTAAACAAGGAAGACATTTATCATTTAATTAAAAAAAAGTAAACGTAGAGAGTACATTTGGAACTATTTACGCGAGTATAACCGGTGTTTTGATTGGTGGAGATGTTTATGAAATAAAACAAGACAAATCTTACATTTCTATGTAATTTTCTGTTATTACCGTCAACTGATATCCGGGACAACAATGCGAGACTGCTCAGCAGCGCGCCGTTTTTTTCACAATCCAAATCCCCTCTCTCGTTCATTTGATGTGTGCGGCACCTTTTTTTTATTCGTCTGTATAAGTTATTCTGTATGCCGATTTCCTTGATTTCTGATTGTGTATATGCGCATTTATCGTGACATTCTGAAAAACAACATTTTTTTTTACAAATCTCTTTTTATGTAGTATTTCAGGATTCTAAATTTACTGGATTCGGACAACATTTTGGCTGAAAATGCCTGTTTCAAAGTGACTGTATGATGAAATTCAAGATTACCTTGCGAAGTACGTAGTGAGCTGCGGGGAAATGGGAGTTACGAAACTAGTTGCACACAAATCTTGCATCCTTATCTTTATTTAAAACGATACAATTTGATTCTCTAATTAATTTTTCATGTTAAAATTTCCGATTCAGATTTGTCAGATTTCGTTTAGTTGATATTTTTGTAATAGTTGCGTTACAATTCATAAGATGTACCGCGCAATTTATTAACTGTATGGAGTGTGTAAATGAATTAGTATTTCATATAGTCGCTATATTCATACTGGCGTTACATAACAGCTGGAACAATAAGTTATGTATCATTTAAATTACGCCAGCGAAATATATACACAAATACTATCTTCTTTTCTGTAATTTACAGTGTCTTAAAGATATATTTTTTTAATATACTGGGAAATTGTGACCAATTCGAATATATTTATCCTGTTATTTTATTAATGATTATATGAATACGTATTTAACAATTTATAAAATATACACGAAATCTTGAAGGTGTATCAAATTAATTCTTGACTTGTCACCGATTTAGTAGTAGCGAGAATAATATATCGATTACGATGTATAATGGTACTGTTCAACTTAGGATAGCCGGTTTAAGTTGTGCCTGTTAATATGCGTAGTGGAATCGTACTTCATTTAAATTCTACAGACGACGTGTTTAATTTATTAATGATACTATCTTTGAAAGAGGAAATGAATATTTTATATTAAAAATGACTGAATTTTTTTCGTGTGTTTATACGTACACGCGATTTCAGCATTTTGAAGTTAAAAAGTTCCATTTAAATGTCGTGGTGAGAAAATTAAGAAGTACTTAATCCGTCATTTGGGCTTTAGTGTCAATTTTCGTTAAAAAAGTCAATATTCCAGTTACGGGTATACGATCTAAACGGCAAAGCACTCCATAAAAATTTAAATCGTCATGGAGGAAAGTATTAATCGTAAACTAAACGAAAAGATGATTTGTATTATGTATTATAGGTAAAATGTTAAGTGAATTAACTGTTGTAAACAATACTCCCCGATTAAAAATAAATCGGCCGTAATTAAAGTTGTTGTTTTTTAGACTACGGATAGAGAATTAATTTATTTAAACGTAATAACCTTGCTTAGAAAAAACATCGCTGTAATTGAATGATAAACGAAGACGTATAAACTCACCCTGTCCTTGAGTACAAAGTATGTCCTCCATTCCTAATAAATCAGATCTGTGTAAAATCAAACAAAAACGCGGTTAATCGTACCGAGATAAGATTTTCATCTACTATATTTTATCGTAGACCGAAATAGAAGTAGTCATTGCTACACATCTGACGGCATTCCGGTTACAAATTGGGTAGCAGCTTTCCTTCGACGTCCTATCGCCGGAGAGCGGCTCGAGTGGATTATTTCTACATCCGACATCCGTGTGTGTCTCCAGGAGCACACCGATACTGTCAGACGAACGCGTTCTAACCGACTTATCGTTTAAGATATGTCAGTTCCCCCGATATTAATTAAACGATCAGGACCTGATTTGTCCGTTGAATCTTTTCCGACGGTAGCATGTCATCGATAGAGACGCCATCTTTACAGGTTCGCCTTGAAACATTGCACAGTCCTAACGGAGCAGAATCTGTCTAGGATCTGAAATCATAATTTTCACGCTTCCCATCGTTGAAGCGCAATTATTGTTCCCGGGAGCCCCGATCTCAATCTGTTTTAAAGTTACGTCTACGTCACTATGGGTCTGATAGGAAAAATATATCGTGATAATCGCCGAGCGTAATTATATATCGAGCTAGCATACTTACAGAAACCTACCGGCTTGGTCTAGTGGTGAACGCGTCTTCTCAAAACAGCTGATTTGGAAGTCGAGAGTTTCAGCGTTCAAGTCCTAGTAAAGTCAGTTATTTTTACACGGATTTGAATACTAGGTTGTGGTTACCGGTGTTCTTTGGTGGGGTTGGGTTTCAATTAACCACACATCTCAAGAATGGTCGAACTGAGACTGTACAAGACTTACACTTCATTTCATCCTGATTCATCCTCTAAACTACTATCTGAAAGGTAATTACCGGAGGTTAAACAGGAAGGGAAAGGAAGAAAAGCAGGCTTCCAGAGGAATATATTTTTTTAATTTAAATTGTTTACGTACAGTTAATTTTAATAATACTATATTTTTAATTACATTTTAGTAGTTTTAAAATTATTTAATTGTATTGATAAAAGAGAGTAAAATCTTTTTCATTTGCCTATACCGACATTTATACATCGTAATAATTACGCAACCATATTGGAACGTTCATTTAACTTGGCTCTATTCTACAGGCCCGTTTATATTTATAGGCGATGAACGTAGTAGACATTTGACGTGAAGAAAATCATATATTCTTCGGTGAATTGCATACTAGCGTTTTCATATCTATCGTAATGTAACTACAAAACGTTTACAAACACGTTTCTACCCGGCACGACATTAAATATTTGTGCCGGTCCGCTTAGATCTACGTCTGCCCTTGGGTGCCCTTGAATAAAATCAGATGTGAACACGAACGTAGACCGGCAGCGTACTCCGATAATTATCATTTATTAAGTTTTAACATAATTTAATTCAGTTTTATTGTTAACTTTATGAAGTGTCCCTTTTGTTATTAAAAATTATATAATAAATAGAAAAATCGTGCCTCTGCAATCAAAAGAACAAATGCGTATGTTTTGCTACATCTAAGACGCTCGATGAGCGAATCGATTGATTTCTAAGTCGAGAGTTCTAACGTTCAAATCCTAGCAAAGGTAGTTACTTTGATACGGATTTCAATACTAGATTTCGGATACCGGTGTTCTGTGGTGGTTGGATTTCAAATAATCACTTATGTCAGGAATGGTCGACCTGAGACTGTACAAGACTACATTTCACTTATATTCATACATATCATCCTCATTTATTCTCTGAAGTAATACCTGATGGTGACTTCCGGAGGCTAAACAGTAAAAAAAAAAAAAAAACGTTCGATGATGTCTTAGTGTCTGTAGAAGTGAATACTATAAAAATATCTTTGTTACGTTCACCGCCTGTATATATAAATTAGTACGCGTAAATCAAATTAGTGTAATATTTTTGATATAAATATATTCTACGGGAATAAAAGTAATGTAAATAGGCGGATTAACTGTCAATAGAAAACAAAGATGAAAAAGAATCACGTAAATACTATCTAAGCCTTCTAAGAAACGCTGGCTAGATTAGACGATTATTCTGTGTACGCAGTTGTCATGATAAGAGATTTAGCACTCGGATCAACATCCGGTCGTACGCCCGAGTCGCATGCTACTCGAATTTAGGTCCCTGCAGTATAACGATATTAATTCGTATGTCCTTCAACCAGTAAATTTTGTTTATAATATTTTAGCGTATGTATTAAGTATTTTTTAATAGAATGTTCATTAAAATTACACTGTGATATAGTTATGTATTAATTTTATATATATAGTATTTCCCTACTGATATCGTGAGAAAGCATTAGTTTTATATATGGCTTTTTATTATTAATATTTTTATATCAGTTATTTATACCTACTCATTTTTTTTTCTGTTTATAAAATATGGCGTTTAACATATACACGTTCAATAAAATTCTCTTTTACTTAATGCGAAAAATTATTTTAATTTTAATCGGCCGCCATAATTTATGTAAAGGTTTTCCTGTGCTCGGAGGCATCTTCATGCTACCCTGTTTGTACCTGTATCTATTCTCTTACCGTTAAAAATTAAACTATCTTTTGATGGAAGGATTGCATGTACCGTAAAGAAAGAAAGGGAAAGAAAATTTAAAAGCGAAGTAAACGGAAGCGAAAAGATAACAAAACTTAAACTATAAATTTAGGATTCTTTTAATTTGTTGTTCGGTTATCTGTGTATCTGTTAGAATGAATTTGAAACAGAAAAAGAGGATAAAGAATGAGTGGGTGAAAGAGAAAATATAGAATGGTAAATGAATGTGAATAAATACACAAAAAAAATCTCGTTTGTTACAGTCGGTATATAATTTTATCTATTAATTAAAAACAGTAATTATAGGACTTCTGCTATTCTCGTGATCATCATCTAAGGTTTTTTTTTATAAATAGTTCCTAGTTATGTACAGCGAGATCCGTTTTGTAATTATATTTCCATTTTTTAAATGAATAGTTTTTTAAACTTTAAAATTAAAATAGAAAAACAAAAAAACGATATTTGTAACGACTCTGTATTAATTTTTTACTAACCTGACATCATTGCTCTAAAGCTTTGTTGCAAGACGGAAAGTATAGTGAACAGTTAAATAATGGGTATGGGTTTTAGTTTTGCACTTCTCGATGTTTCATGACGTGGTGACCTTCAAAAGCAAAAAATTGCGGGGGGGGGGGTGGGGAGTTATGCTTGTACGTACGTATGTTTGAGTGTTGACGTGTTTGAAGCTTAATAACTTTTGACTGGATTAACCGATTTTGATGAGATTTTGTACAGAGACTCGCGTGTAGGGCAATTTGTTGATAAAATTATGGAGTCAATATCTCTAGTCGGTGGAGTACATAGTTTTTTTTTGGGTCAATTTCTCAAAATTTGGCAAACAACTCAACTTTATAAATGGGTAGATAAGTATTTAAAAACTTTTCTTATGTTGTCTTATCTTACCACTTTCTTAAATTGCCCCAAAATTCCCCTTTTACGAAAAAAAAATTATCTGTTTTGCATGTTTTCAACCAATTTTTTTTTACGTCTTCCTAGGTATAATAGTATTACAAGTGGCCCCCACCTAAAAAAATGTTTAAAAATCCTTTGGAGGTAGTATTGTGCTAGGAGAATCCGATAGAAGTTTAAAAATACCAATTTTTTAAAAATTTATTTAAAATAAATTACTGATTTTTATATTTAATGATTTTTTCATTTAAAATAAAGCTAATTGTGTTTGCTTTTTTTAAACTTTTTATAATTATCTATAATATTTTTATAGATATAATATCTTTTTATAATGTTTTATAATTTAGATCCGGAGTAACAGTACAAGGTGAAAAGATAAAGATCCTACGATTTGCTGATGATATAGTAATTCTAGCTGAGAGTAAAAGGGATTTAGAAAGAGCAATGAACGGCATGGATGAAGTCCTACGCAAGAACTACCGCATGAAAATAAACAAGAACAAAACGAACGTAACGAAATGTAGTAGAAATAACGAAGATTGACCACCGAATGCGAAAATAGGAGGAGAAAAGATTACGGAGGGGGAAGAATTTTGTTATTTGGGAAGTAGAATTACTAAAGAGGAAAATGTTGGAGCGATATAAAATGCCGAATAGCACAGGCGAAACGAGCTTTCAGTCAGAAATGTAATTTGTTTACATCAAAAATTAATTTAAACACCAGGAAAAGATTTTTAATATATATGTTTGGAGAGTAGCTTTATATGGAAGTGAAATTTGGACGATCGGAGTACCTGAAAAGAAAAGATTACAAGCTTTTGGAATGTGGTGCTACAGGAGAACGTTAAAAATCAGATGGGTGGATAAAGTGACAAATGAAGAGCTGTTGCGGCAAATAGATGCGGAAAGAAGCATTTGGAAAAATATAGTTAAAAAAGGGACAGACTTATAGGCCACATATTAAGGCATCCTGGAATAGTAGCTTTAATATTTGAAAGGACTGGTAGAAGGAAAAAATTGTGCAAGCAGGCAACGTTTGGAATATGTAAAACAAATTGTTAGGGATGTAAGATGTAGGAGGTATACCGAAATGACTACCTGCAGATAGGGACTCTTGGAGAGCTGCAATAAACCAGTCAAATGACTGAAGACAAAAAAAAAAACAGTAATATTATTGCAATAAATCTCATCATAGTTCACCCCGCCCTCCAAAAAAAAGTAATCTTGGGTAACTTTTTTCACGTCGTTATTGTTCCATTACATACGAGTAGTAATAAGTAGGTAATGCTAGGAAAATATAACAACTTTGTTGTCAGCTTTCTAATCATATGCTTGTGTTTTAACGTGAAACGTCTTTAAAATCTGACTGAAACATAGGGGTACCAGAACAGAAATTTGTAGCGTTACGAAAAGGTCTATATCGTCCTGCCTTAATAACTCCCTAAGTATTAGTCTCAGAGACGTAGATGCGGTGTCATTTTATAACTTACACGTTCAGCTCGCTGATGCGACTTTGAGTTTGCGTCACTGGCGAGCCGGGGCACAGCACAAGTCGGCCAAAACTGGCGCTCTCGCTCATTTTCAATCAGTGTAGTTTACGGCTTAGACGTTATAGCACGGCGATTCGTATGTTTGTGTTTAGAGTTTGTCGAGATAGGTCGATGTAAGTATTAATAAGTGTATATTGGATAATATTTATGTGTAAAATTATAAGTAATCGTGTAAAAACTTATAAAAATTCAATATGTCAGCTTCAGCCCGCGTAAAAGCCAGCCGGAAATATAAATAACGCATATCGTTGTAAAGGGAAGGTTACGGGCCACGCACATTTATCCAGCTGACCAGTGCCGAGCGAGCGATTTAAAGTAAATAGACTAATGTGAGTAGATTGTCGGAGTCCACCGGGCTGGTTTAGTGGTTAACTCTTCACAAATCAGCTAATTTCGAAATCGAAAGTTCTAAGTTTCAAGATCTAGTTTCAGTTATACGAGGTATACGGATTTAAATTCTAGGTCGTGGATACCTTTGTTGTAGTTGGATTTCAGATAACCATACATCTCAGGGACGGTCAACCTGAGAGTGTACGAGACTACACTTCATTTGCATTAATACATATCATCCTCTGAAGTAATACCTTACGGTTGTTCGGAGGCTAAACAGAAAAAGAAAGAAGATTAGTTTATCGGGGTTTAAAAACGTACAAAACATAAATAAACTTTAAGGTCTCGGAAAAGATTGTTTGCGGTGGTTTTGAGGGCAAAACCACCGCATTCCAACTCGATTCTAACAGTAGAAACAACTTTTTTTTGTGGGGGAGGATTTGTTTCAGATTTCAATTACATTCTTTTACGCTGACCGACTCCAGAATGTAATTATTTTACAGTAATTCGCATTTATTACTGAATACGCATTTATAGAGTCCGATTTATTATTTTTCCTGTAGAAATTGTAGGAGGTATACTTTATATGAACTGGCAACACTGCATTGTTCGTCTGTTTGAAATAATTAGTAAACGTTTTTTTAATGCTTAATTAAAATACTTAAAATAGCTATTCTAAGTATTTTCTATTACATTAAATGTTATTTTATCGTATTCTTTGGGCGGTAGTAATTTGTACTGAAAAAGATGTAAGAAGTAAATAACTTCTTGTAAACAGTACTTGAAAATTCGTAGTTTGAACCATCACATTAATGATTTGTCACCGATTTTAAACTAAAAATCATGATTAGTCGTCAAATTACACTTAAACTCTATGTATTTACTATATAACAATTTATATTTTTAAATTGTAATATGTTGAATTCCAGTTGTAGCTTCTAGTTTATTTGGTTTGAAGGAAATCTTTCCGTCCTGATGTGCAACCAGATTTTGACGATGGAGTGCGAATTTTTATTTCCCGGTATTAATCCTAATTGTTGAATTCATCAAGCTTCGGCTTAATGAAACCTGTATGACGTAATACTTTGCTATGTTTAGTACTGCTTACCTTTTTTAGCTTCATTCTTTTTTTTTATCAGTTGGTGACGCGTTTCGAAACCACTCCGTTATCAAAACTTATTGTACTGGTATTTTTAAATAATCTTTGTATAGCATTTAGTCAATTCTCTTCCCTATATTTGAGTTTATACCTTATCTGGCCTTCGTGTTTATTTGTTATTAACGGTTATACTTTTCTGTTAATTTTATTTTTCTATTTCCTATTTCAGTAAATTGAGGTTCTTGTAAAGGAAATCCGCTTGATAGTTGATCTGTTCGTTTATGATCGTTTTATTGTAATTTTTTTAATTTAAAGATTTCTCAATTTTCTAAAGTGTTCATCGATTTTTCCATTTGTCCGTCAGTCCATAAATTAACAGATCTACACTCAAGCGGATGTCCCTTTCGAGAACCTCAGTTTACTAAAAACAGGAAATAGATAAATACTTTTAAAAGATATGTATAACCGTTAATAACAAACAAACAAGAAGAAGGCCGGATAAGACATAACGTCAGAGAAAGGTGGGGGCGTTGACTTAACGTTATATAAAGACTAACAGAAATTTAAAAGTAGGAGTACAATAAGTTTTGACAATGGAGTTGTTCGGAAACGCGTCAACATATAATAAAAGAATGAAGTTAAGAAAGGTAAACTGTACTCGACAAACTGTAGTGATCTTAGCAGTAAAGGAATAGTAATTATTATCTTAATAATAAAAATGATTTTAATAGTTGACCGCTCAAACTAAATCTGCATTAGGAATAGCCCTTTCAAGATCTTACAACGTTAAAAGTCAGCCCAAACATTTTACTTATTTTTTTACTCTTTAAAAAACATTATACGAATTGCATTTTCATCTAGTATACTTAAAAGTTTGAGTACAAATAAAATCCAAGGAGTACGTAATGGTCGGTTCTTACAACCATAAAGCGTGAAAAGCTTATACATGAACGGTTTCATCAACGTACATTAAACTTGTAACTAAACGAAAGGATTGTTACCTTAAGTACGGGTCCCGTTCAGCCCTTTTGTTTTTTGGGTTTACAGGTATATCTATTGGATTTATTATTTGTTTCGATAAATCAGCCCGATTTGTTGCAATGTTATTTCGAAAAGGATTAGAAAGTTGATGTCTCATTAACCAGTGGGATCAAAAATTAGGCCAAAAGTAAGATATATATATATATTTTTTTTATGTATAGAAAAAATTACGGAAAGTACTCCCGTTTTTAATTTTGATCGTAATTTAGTGCTCAGTGCCTATAATATAGAGATGTTTAGAATTTATTTTGTGCCTGTCAAGAGAAATTAATGTGTGGGACTGTATTTTGATATAGGTCAATAGATATACGTACGTATGTAGTATATACTTCTGGAAATTTGTATAACATTTTTTGGACCAAGGGGTCTTGAAACGTCGACATTTCAAAAACTGCGATTCTCAAATTGTTTGCCGATCGCTATACTTTTTTTTTAATACCTATTCTGCTGCAGCACTAATAAAGTTGTTGCTTGGAAAAGACTTGTGTATTTATTTTGCAGCTAACAGTTATTATTTCGCTTTATGGATCGTTATGTAGGCGAAAGCTTCTACTTTATCAGATTTAATATAAAAATTTGAGATCACATCTTGTCATTCAACGCTATCTGTAAGTAATTGTGGATTATTGCCGGCCTCCGTGGCGCGAGTGGTAGCGTCTCGGCCTTTCATCCGTCTTAGAGGGTCCCGGGTTCGAAACCCTGCATGGCATTTTTCATGCACGCTACAAATCATTCATCTCATCCTCTGAAGCAGTACTTTAACGGTGGTCCCGGAGGTTAACAAGAAAAAAAGATTTAAATTATTAATATCGATGAAATTAACAAATAAAATTAAACTCAAATTTTATTGGGGCGGATGTTGAACTACTACTGATCGTTTGGTGTTACATTTTTTGAAAATATTTTTTCCGGTTCTGGAATTAGTTTCTTTATTTATTGCTGTGTACATTTAATAAAATATTTTATTTGGAACAAAATATATTTTACTAGATTACTCGTTAAAACTCACCGGGTTGGTCTAGTGGTCAACGCGTCTTTTCCAAATCAGCTGATTTGGAAGTCGAGAGTTCCAGCGTTCAAGTCGTAGTAAAGTCAGTTTTTTTTACACGGATTTGAATACTAGATCGTGGATACCGGTGTTATTTGGTGGTTGGGTTTCAATTGACCACACATTTCAGGAATAGTCGAACCGAGACTGTACAAGATTACACTTCATTTACACTCATACGTATCATTCTCATTCATCCTCTGAAGTATTATCTGAAAGGTAGTTACCGGAGACTAAACAGGAAAAAGAAAAAAGATTACTCGTTAAAGTTCAGTACTGATGTGAAATATAAGTTATTAAAAAATATGCACTTTTTTGTTGTTGTTATTTTTTTCTTTTTTTTTACAGGTAAGTTATTCTGCACACTGTATTAGCCATGCGAATATGTAAGATGTAAGTAAGTTAATTATGTTATTTTCTTTTAATTTAATTAATTTTATAAAAATTTCATTATTTATTAAACAAAATAATAAATTTTTCAGGAATTTTATCAGTTATTGATAAGGAAAGTGTATTTTTTTAAAGTTTTATTTACTTCTTTTACGTTTTCATTTCATGTTATTTTTAGATTATTATGTTCTACGTAATTTTATTTTATTTTATAATAAAAAATTTCAAAACTTAAAATCATAGACTGAAAGGAAGGGCTGTTCAAGACAGTAATTTAACATTTTTTGTAATTTAGAAAGTAAACGAAATTTAACAAAGTTGTTCATAAATGAAGCATTCCCGTTTGTTGTGTTCTCGTTATTACCCTCAGAATTTGTGGTTACTTATTACTTTGTATTAATTAGTATTATCTAAATAAAAAAATATATAGCGTGCGAAACTGTAAAATTCTTGTCTAACGTGATAAGAATATATGTCACGGGTGCTACGTAATATCAACTTTGTTTCTGGATGAAACTAGTACAACGTTATCGTATTTCAACCTTGAATTAAGTGCACAAAATAAATTGTTTTTATATATTGTTACTATTGCATAAATAATTCATTACATTATCATTTTTATTTCACCTTTATGTTACTTTTTATCTCTTGAATTTTTTTTCAGTTTAGACCAGTGAATTTTTTTTTTTAATATATTACAAATCGTCCATCTCATTTTCTGCAGAAGTACCTAGCAAACATTCCCGGTGGTTAAAAGTCCCCGAGGTTAAAAAAGAAAAGAACACTGAATTATAATAATACAAACATACGATGGGTTATTTCACCTTCAGTTTTCACTGAAGAACTTTAAAGTAACGCGTATGTTTTCTTTCCTTGGCACTATATTATTACATGATGTCATCAATTCATACATCAACGTCACTACATCATCCCGTACCGATGTAGGTTGGTATAATGTTATTACTGCCTTGCTGTATGGGTGCAGTGTTATAGTCAAATTTCTTTACTTGTCGGTCGATAAATCAATCTGGAATTCCAATCTTTAAAAAAGAAAACTGAAAACGTCCAAATATTTGCTTACTAGTATATCAGTGTTTGTAGCATTTATAGTAAACTCGTCTGTATTATGTATATTTATATTTTCATTGGTTTTACTCTGTTTTATTTTCGTTAGTTTTGAGATTGTTGTTTTTTCTTTCATTAAAGAAAGGGCGATATTATTGTTAATCTTTAACTTTGTTAATTAATTTGTATAATTTTTCACAAAAAAAATTAAAGAATAGAAATTCAAATTAAAATTCTTTAAAATTTTAGTTTGAATTTCTATTCTTTAAGACTTACGAAACATTACAGTATAAATGTTACGGAAAAAAATTCGTTTATTTAATAATATATAAGTAAAAATTAATTAATGAATTTAATGTAATACTTCTTAAGTAACGTGATGAATGCAGTTGTTTTTTTCGTGATTGATTTTTTTAATAGTAGTTAATTTATGTTGTCTGTAGTCAGTCGATTTTTATTTATTTATTAAACGTTCTCTTTCCTGATTTTAAAACTTAAAGGAAAATAAAATATATTAATAATAGATTTTACAAAGGTATAATTTTTAACTTTTATTTCATATATTTTTACCCGGTTGTCTCTCTTGTTTTACTATAAAAATAAATGTCATCCGCATTGGTTTTGTTTCGATAAATAAAAGAGAATTAAATGAAACAAAGTAATATTTATTGTTACTTTCTTTTATTCAAATTTATCGGTGACAAAGTAACCGAATTAAACAGCGTATATAATATTCTTTAATCGGTTTTCTCTGAACTTTAGTCGTTATAATTTATTTTCTCTATATTTTAGTGATGTTCTTTGCGCTTTCGTCTCTGTAATTTTATTTGTGTTTGTATATAAAAGTTATATTCTACAATCGATTTATTTATGAGTGTATATACTCGCACATTGGACACACAAACGTCTCCTAATTTATTTATTCATTTTATTTTGTGCTAAATATGTTTGCAAACAGATATTTATTTCAAATACGTCCTATGTTTTTTATTTTAGTGATTTATTATGCAGTATTAAAAGTATAATTGAAAAAAATAATAAAACTCTTAGTTAAAAACACTGGGTCTCAGTTGACTCCCTTGACCAATTAAGTTCTAAAAACATCTTCCGGAAATTTCTGTGACTTTTTTTTGTATTTTTTGAACTAAGGGGGCCTTGAAATATCGAAATATGGAAAAACCTCGATACATATTTTATTAGTTGGTTGGTGGCTTATTAGTTTTTTAAAAATTTAAGTCCGGTTTTTAAAAGTCTTTATTTTGCAGAAAAAATGACTAAATATTTGTTTTTAATAGAGGATTTTTTTAATAATCAATTTTATTATTTTTTCGTAAGTTATTTTTTACCCAACTACACGAAAGTAGTTTTATTAATGCTACTTAACTTCAGAACCGATGTTTTACGATGTAGTATGAAACGATTTATCTCTGTTTCGCGATGCTACTTGATAAAACTGTATGTAGATTAAGTACACGACATTTTGAAGAAAATGAGATACGGAGCAGTTCACGTCTGTTTTTACCAATAAGAATACTGAACTTTATTGAAATTATATGTAGGATATCAAAATAACTGGTAACGTATTTAAAAAAAAACAAAAATGTATATTGTAAAGTTTCATAAAATTATGTACGATTATTTTATATACAGATGTATTACAAAGTTCTTCCAGGACTTTCATAGCCTATTCTACTCGTGAAAATAATGGAAAAAGTTCATACACACACATATGTTCTAAAATGCTTCGTTTGCAAGTTACGACCAGTGAAGGATTTCACTCGGATTTCAGCGACCCCGGTAAAATGCAGTCGTACTGAAAGTTTTAGGACGTTAATTATGGGACAGAATTAGTGATTTCTTAAGTGTTTGACCTGAAAAATTGAATAAAATAGGTTTCAAACCCGTATCTGCCATAGTTTTTGAGAAATCTGAAAAATTGCAATTTTTTCCTAACCTTTGTTTAATTCAACTTATGATACACCATTTTGTTCAGAATTAAATTCTCTACGTGTTTGGCTAAAGAGTTTTATGTGTTTATTCCTCATTTAACAAAGTTATTTTATGTCGAACGTAAAAAACCAGGATATTTACACCAATTTATTAGATTTCACTCCAGATTTATAAAAAACTGTGGCAGATACAGTTCTGAAATCTATTTTATTAAACTGTTCAGAAAAAAAACATGTATTGAATTTTACTCTGAACAATACGCTGTATCAGTAGTTGAATTAAAACAAACAAAGGTTAGAAAAAATTTGAACTTTTTCTAGAAACGGTACACTAGATCAAAGTGCATTTTACTTACAGGTTTATAATAAATTTTCAAAAATGAGCTCCCCATTTTCAACACATTTCTTGGCCGTTTCTGTACCGATTTTGTTGTTCGATTTAGTTCTTCAGGACTGTCCTTAAGTTGCTCGGCCGAATTCATAATGCAGACAACTAATTCCTTCCGAGAATGAATTTTTGTTTCGTAAACAATATTTTTCATCCATTCCCTGACCAAAAAATCTGAAGATGTTAGATCAGGCGATCTTGATAGCCAGAAATGTGGACTTCCATGAACGATCCATTTCTCAAGGAAATGATGATTTAAGCGGGTGGAAAACGGCACAAGAAAACTAGGGAGGCGCGCCATCGTGCTGGAAGTATACTTTGCTTCTCAACCCTAGATGAACATCTTCAGGTCCCAATCTTCTGCAATTCTACTTAAAGAAAGTGCAAGTAGATCTCAGCATTTAAGCGGCCAGATAATAAGAACGGTCCAAACAGCTGATCCTGAAGAAGGCTACACCATACATTGACGGTAAATCGGTGATGAAAATTGCCTTCTTTCTTTTATGAGGATTTATTTCTGCCCATGTACGTTCTTTGCGTAGGTTGTTGACGCCATTTCGAGCCCCGTGAGAAAACAAAGCATACTTGTGTAGAGTTGTCGATTTGTATTCCACCAGTTGCAGAAGTCCAAGTTAAGTGGTCTTGTTTAAGACCGTCTCTTGGGTGTAGATCTTGAACTGGCTGTTTGTGATAAAGGATAAATCTTGTTTTGTTTAAGCATCCTCCAAACTATCGAATGCGAAACTTCAATCCGCTTAGAAGGACAACGTGTACTAAAGCCTGGACTGAATCGACAATAATTTCATCAATAACAGCGTCGTGTTGGACAGATCGTTCATAGCTGGTGGGAATATTAGGTAGTGAACCTGTTTCCTGAAGATTACGAAAAGTCGCGCCAGTTTTTTTGGAATGTGGAATCCTGCGATTCGGTAAACGTGTTTCATATTCTACTGCAGCAGCTGTAGCATTACCATTACACACACCTAAAATTAATATCATATCAGCGTATTCCTCGTTGTAAATAAGTATGGTGTTACTTCAATCGCTTACCGATCACGTTGAAACTGAAATTCACAGAAAACCTTCGCTAACAGCAGCACAGTTCACACAGTACACGATACGCTTAATATATACCTTACAGAGCGATTTAAGTACTAGTACAGTATTGCGCGTTGTTGATCAGCTGTTATAATAATAACAGCTGATCAACAAGTTGGAAATATAATAATATTTCCAACTTTGAAATAATAATTTTTCAAATAATTATTGTATTTCTGTCATTAATAAAAAAATTCTTATCCAAGTAATTTTATTTATTTTTATTTTACGGTTGTGTAATTTCAATTTTTTAAATCTTTTTAACGGTAAATTTTGTTTTTACAAATTTTCACATCACCAAAAAAGAATTTGGTTTTTGTTTACATTAAATAAGTATTTTTCTGACAAATGCGGTAATGTACCGCTTCTAAAGGAAATTGGAATTTTTTTGACTTTTCTTTGTTTTATACAAGTTATTTTACACAATTTTGTTTTGGATTAATTTCTCTACAAGTTTTGTATAAATATATTTTGCGTTTATTATCCATTTAATTGTACGTCAAACATAAAAAGGAGGGTTTTTTATCTTCAGATAACCTACTCCACCTTAAAATCGGAAGGAAATCTTTCGCTAGCCGTAACTCGCAAATGAAACATTTTAGGACATATGTTTGTTTATATACGTTATTTTGACGAGTAGATTAGGTAAGTCCCGGGAGAACTTCCTGACGTTCTGTATATATGTATTAGGCTTACTACAAATAAATGAAATCGAATCGCAAGAAAAACGTTAAAAAAATAATTTGAAATCAGTGTATTTGTATAAAACAAAAACCACATTTTTATAAATTAAATTATTAATAACCCTAGACTATTTCCTGTCTAGATAATCTTACAGTTAGATTTTATTCTTTCTTTTCATTCTTGGTAAAGAAAAAAACAACAAAAAGTTATTTACTCTTTTATTTTAGTTGAAGGGCTGACGTAATTTATTACGATTTGTTTTTTCGTAGTCAGTGTTTTATATTTTTCATGTACTGTGTGTTTTGTTAAGATTAGTTATTGTCACGCTTTTTTTCCTGGATTTTTTTATTTTGTTTCTGTGAGAAATATGTGATTCTATTTTGAATAAGATTTGTAATATTTTAGGGTGATTTCTTTATTCCTTTATTTAAATAATAATAACTTATTCAGACATTACGCATTGGTCTTTAAATGCAATAATTAAATAAATTAATGTGTAGTTGTAGTATTTTTTCAATCTTAATAATGAATATTTAAAAATTATAACTATTTTTAATATATATCCAATAAAAGAATGCTTTATGTTTTAACTTTTAACTATCTACCCATCAGATACTTTTTGTTTTATATAAAATCATCTTCGGTGAAGAAGTTATTAATTTTAATATTAAAAAAAAAATTATATTTTTAATAAAATATTTAAGAATTAATTTTTTTTAAAGTTTTAATAAGTAGTAGTATGGACGTTGAAATTTAGTGACTGGGAGCTAACTGTTAGCAGCAAATAGTTATGCCAGGTGTAATTTGAAAAATATAAAAACAAAAAGATTTTAAAAGATCATTTTACATGGCATCTAACTGCGGAATTGTTTATAAAATTCGGGAATCATGTTTGGTGTTAACTCTTTAACGGACACAAAAACGGACTAATTGCCAAAAAGGTTAAGTTATAAAAAGATTTCGCTATACTGTGTATAAATGATACTTGAAAAATGTTAAGGTGACCATGACCAACTTCTTTTGCAATGAAAAGGAGGACACAGATAAATTGAAGAAAAAATATCGTAAATAAAAGGAACATTTTATTCGTTGCAACAATAATACAAAATACACTATATCAGTGATTCCCAAACTGTGCGCCCTGGGGAGCCACGGCTTCTTCACAGGGGCGCCGGGAAGTATTGTAAAATCTTCATAATTAATTGAACCTAGACATTTATAATTATTAATTTAATGTTAATAAAGTAAAAAAGTAATGAAGATACACGAGTTTTGTTTATTTTTATATTTTACTTACGAGTAGTCGTACGTTTACTTAGAGTATTGGTTTGCTTGGCATTTCTACCGCCACCACCCCATTCGGTCGCCCTAAAGCATAAGACCGAATGAATGTCTGTGCGACAAACGGCTACTGAGCTTTGAAACAGTTTAGCGACCAGTAACCTAACTAGCTCCTAGAGCTAACCTAAAAGCGTGAGCGAAATAAGCGTGGTTTCATACACCACTCGCTTTCGTGTCCCACCGCTCACGTGTAATGTATCACTAAAAAGGGTAGGCGCACCCCGTCAACTAAAACGTATATGACTATCAATAATTAATTTTATCTCGTCAAAGACAGCAATTCGCTGCCACGCCTAGGCCGCTGAATGCCAGCAAGTACCTGTCCACCATTAAAGCGCTTGGAGCCTTAATGTGGGTGATAGCCAGCCATATCTCTCGGTTAGCTTCCTACAGCAGCGCGGTAGGAGTCTTTTCCCTTATGCAAACTATACGTCGGTTGAACAAAGCAACCGCATCAAGGAACTCCTACACGCTCCGACAAGCGGCTTTCGCCACATTGACTCGCCGCTTGTGAGCGGCGAAGTTTACTTAGGGTAGGGCGACATGGAAAAATTTTAATTGAAGAAGGGCGCCGGGACTAAGGAATGTTTGGGAACTACTGCACTGTATAATATGATAACTTTATAATAAAAATATTTGTAACATTTTATATTGTAATTATGCTTACACGTCTATTAATTCTTATTTAAATGAATACTTTTCCATCGAATGATTATTTTTTGTCAGAGTATCATCTTGTAACAATATATCTGAAATATGTGAACTAGAAACATCCTTCGTATTGAATTTTACGACGCGTTCTGTACCTAGAGTATCAACCTTCAATCGATTTCTCACTTGTCCAAAAATCATTAGCAGTTGAAAACCCTTTTTAACTGCTGCATTAGTTCTTCCTGGGCAGCAGAACGTAAATTGAACAAGAATAAATAAATTTTCACATGGAATATGTTCCATTTTTGAAACGGCTAAATATTTCCACCCGTCATTTATCAATTTCAACGTGTTTATTTTCCCATTGTATTAATTTTTTCAAAATCATTTTTCAGAATTTAAATATACATTCAGTCTCTTAATTTCTTAAGAGACAATTGTCGTTAATTTTAATATCTGGAATTTCTTTAGAAAAAACTCAACACAAGATTCAATATCTGTCCACTTATTTGGGATATAATAAACATAATTGAAAAATATTATTTCCTGTGATACGGGTTTCAGACCCTTCTGCGGTATGTTGAAAACACGTTTGGTAAAAATTCTGCACTTCTTTGATAAACCTTTCCGTTATGCTCGGATTTGATTCGTCTATGTCTGACATTTTCTTTTTACAACTCTAGAAGGAAGAAACTTTTCTTCAAATCGAGATTTATATTGGAGGATAAAGTCATTCAAAATAAGACTAACTTCTGCAGCTGAAATGTGTTCACCTTCAATCTTTTGAATATAAATACGATTACGTCACCTCACACGCAACGGATCGGCTTGGCATAGATAGAATACGGAGGTTTACAGATTAGTCTTCAAATATCAAATAGCAGGACATGTAGGAGTGCACTTTTCGAGGGAGGACAGAACTTAAATAAAGGACTGTCCTCCCTAAAGGAGAATAATTGATCACAGAATTGAACTCTTTAACTAGCGAAAACTAATTTATTTGATTAAAATCTTAAAAATTATGACATTCATTTTTTTAAAAATATTTATTACACGGCCGTTCCTTTTGATGGAAATAGATTTTTGACATTTTTTTCTTATTCAAGGTGTACTTAAGGAAAAAAATAGAACGCTCCATTTTCACTAATTTAAAAAAAAAATAATTACCAGGGTCAGGATGCATTTTAGGATAAACATTTTTTTTGCAGTGAAGATTAATACAAATCAGTTTGTATTCAGTTTTTACAGATTTTTTTTTTTTAATTTCAAACACGTGGTTTCTTCTCGCATCTTGCGGGGGATATTTTTTTTGTGATTTACACTATCGTTTTTCTATCATTTTCGTTTTCGTTTAGGATAATAAATATATTGTTATCCTTCGTAATGCCTTCGGATAATTTAGCTTTTTTATTATATAATATAAAGAGTGTTTCTAAAATGATGGGCTGGCTATACTTTTTCGGATTTTACTTGTAAAACTAAACAAAAAATATCTTTAAAGGAAAAATGGTCATTTCTCCTTCGTTCTCTCTCTGTTCGCCATTTTGTTATTTTTATATAATAATTTATTTCTTAAGTTTGGGTAGACGAATCACATTAATATTTGGTAAGCTTCTTGGTTAATAAAACTTTAAAATTAGGAAAAAAAAATCAGGACGTAAACCTGACCTTCGCAAATTAAAAAATGGCGGCCATGTTTATTTTTCAATCTGTTACTACATCTTCATAAATAACAGTTTTATCAAAATTTATGTTATTTGCTAATATATTAAGCCTTTTATTTTGAACAAAATGATCTCATTTTTGAAAATAGGTTTACAAATAGTCGAGTTATGGGAGAAAATTTATGTAACTTTATATCATAATTATTAGGTTTATTATTATGAGAAAATTATTACTTAATTTGATACTAATTTACAATACTAGAATTAACAATGAATAAAAACAGTTGATATTATAAGAATTGAACGTAAAGTGGAGGACATGAAAACAGACACATAATTACATCAATTTTCTCCCACAACTCGACTATTTGTTAAACGATTTTCAAAAATAAAATATCATTTTGTTCATAATAAAGGCTTAATATTTTAGCGAATAACATAAATTTTGATAAAACTAATATTTATGGAAATATAACGATTTAAAATAAACATGGTCGCCATTTTGTGATTTGCAAAGGTATTAAAGTCCTAAATATTAAAGTCCTAATTTTTTGCTAATTTTAAAACTTTATTACAAAGACGTTTACCAAATATTAATGTGATTTGTCTATCTGAACTTTAGATATAAATTATTATATAAAAACAATAAAATGGCGGACACGTTATTAGATTTATTTATTTATCTTGATTTATAAATAGTAAACATCTGCATACATTACATTTACATTTATATTATTTATTTAGGAGAACTAAGGAGAAATTGCCATTTTTGGTAAGGATATTTTTTAAGTTTTACTAGTAGAATCCGAATAAGTATATCCAGCCAACCATTTTAGAAACACTCTGCGTATATGTATGATTTCTTTCGTTTCGGTCATTTTGGATCGCGCGAAACATTTTCCTTAGCGTTCCTACTTCTTTTCTTGCCAATTTTTTATTAAATCTTATAAATTATCATTAATGAAACTGGCTTTTTCCTGTATTCTTTCGTCTCTATTCTTTTTTGTTTTACACATTCATAGAAACCCTTCATTTGCGATATTCTTGTAATTTATTCGTGATTAATTTCTGTTCCTGTTTTTTTTATCGTAGTTTACGATTTTAATTGATTCTTTCTAGATAAAAATTAACCCACCGGGTTGGTGTAGTGGTGAACACATCTTCCGAAATCAGCCGATTTGGAAGTCGAGAGTTGCAGTGTTAAAGTCCTAGTAAAAGCAGTTACTTTTATATGGATTTGAATACTACATAGTGGATACCGGTGTTCTTTGGTTGTTGGGTTTCAATTAACCACACATCTCAGGAATGGTCAAACTGAGATAGTACAAGACTATACTTCATTTACACTCTTACGTATCATCCTTTGAAGTCATATCTGAACTTCCCGGAGGCTAAACAGAAAAAAGAAAAGATAAAAAATGAGGATTTTCTGTAGGAATTCGACTATTAATCATTCTAAAAATTTGGCTCTGAAATCATTAAATGTAATCTTCTCATTCATTATTTCTTTTTAAATTTTTATTGTGGCAGAATATACGAGTGTATATATATATATATCAATTAATTTTGTCATCCCTTTGTAACCGAAATATTTTTCCTTAAAAATCTGTTTTCTCTCTTTTGGATGTATTAAAATCGTACGTTTTCTTGTATTTATTAAATTTATTATTATTTTGGATTTCTTTTAACGGTATTAATAATTAGTATTACGTAACGTATTTTTTTTTTTGTGTAGGACTTATATTACTATAGGATAGACTTATTTTGAATGTGGAGTAGAAATGTACGAGTTATGTACGATCATTACCGTAAAAATTAGTAATATTATTATGTCTGCAAAGTTGAAAGAATTTATCGTACTGAATACCTTGTACTATGTAGCCTTCTGTCGACGGTTAGTTTGACCTTGTTCAAAATCCAGCATCCTGGTACGTATGAAACGCGGGGCACAAGCCACTAATTGTCGTGGTCTAGCCTTAAGCCTGATCATTACCGTTTGAGAGAGCGTTTCTCTACGTGTTTTTCCCTCCTCGATAATCATTCTGCCATCGAACAGTCCAGCAGTCTCATCGATTGTATATTTATTTATTTAAACTTAAATTATTTTATTATTATAGAAACGATGTGTTAAATGAGATGTAAATTTTTGTTATTTTTTAACGGGAAATGTGGTTTGTTATCAATTGTTTGTGCACCTAACAAATTACTAACATTTTCTGAACGAGTTTGTGATACATTGAAAAGAGTTAACGAAACGTTAATGTATTCGCATATTTTTTGAGTTATTACTTATTTTACTTTTCCTTGACATTAATTTTAAATTTATGGCGGCGATGTAGGTCATCATTAATTTCAGCGATATGTGAGTTATATCATTGATCTTTTTAATTTTACAGTTTTTAAAATTAGACCCAGAAAATCTTTTACAGGAGTTACTTGTAAGTTGTTTTATTAAAAACCTTACCTGAATGGCATTTGTGTTTCATAATGGGTTAAATCTAATCGTGTATTAAATTTTCGGTTGTATTTGTAATTTGTTTTTTTCATATTTTTACCAAAAGAAATATTTTAATCAATTTAAATTTTTTGTTTTTATTTATAGTAGTAAATATCAGAATATTGCAGATACTGGAATAAAATAAAAAATTGATTAATTTATTAAAATTTCGAACCGAAATTGGTACTCAGATTTAATTACGAGTAAGTTTTTTTTATTTTGCAAACCTTTTGTATTAGGTATTACCTGTAACCTGCTCTTTTAATTAATAATTTTCTTCGTTTAGCTTTAAATTTTATCGTTTACACTTTTTCGAATACATTTTTAAATAGTCATCTGCTGTTTATTAAATTAGAGTAGGTTTTTAGGTAGATTTCATAAGAAAACTAGCTATTGCAATGATTACCATGACTTCACTTCCGGAAAATTTCGACATATCTTCGCGTTTTACATCCCCCAGACCCCAAAACCACCGTCAGCTCAAAAGTTTTTATATATATATATTAATTACACTTTCTTGTGGACACGATAACTATCGTAATTTTGCGCCAATCACTTTCAAATTGTTTCTTAAAAATAACTTGTCCCAAAATCTCGGTCGAGCTTGTTAACGGCCAAAATAGAACCATGGGGGTGGAAATGGGAGGGTTTTTTTGAAAAAAAAACAAAATATCGCTATAAGTTTTTTATTAAATAAAATATCGAATTCGGTTAAATTTCCTACTATTCTTCGATAACGGCGTAAAACTTAAGTAAATTTTTTGATATCACCAACCATTGGTCCAGGGGGTGGAAAAAATGTGGTTTCGAAGACAAAAAAATCATTCCTCCCTTAATAGGCACAGTAACGAATCTGTTTAAAGTAGTTTAGTCCTCTAAATATAACCTAAAACTTTCGTCTGAAATAATTTTTGATATAACCAACCGTTACGGCAACGAATGACCAAAATGTTGCTGGTATTGTAAGAACGTGGGGCTTGTATGCTAAACACGTGAAACTTTTTTCACGTGCATCCATCGTCGTATTTAGTGAATTGGAAGTTTTTCTTAACTTAAAGGTGGAAATGTTTTTTATCTTCTTAGAATTCGATATTTTATTTAATAAGAAAGTTATAGCAATATTTTTTTTCCGAAAAAGAACACCCCATTTCCACTACCGTGGTCCGATTTTGGACCTCGGTCGAATTCGTTAACGGAATTCGACTGAGAATTTGGGACGAGTTATTTTTAAGGTACAATTTGAAAGTGATTGACGCAAAATTACGGCAGTTATCGTGCCCATAAGAAAGTGATATATATATATATATGTCGGAGAGGCGAGGAGATTTGTCAGGGATTCAACGTTTTGTGCTTCACTCATCTTTACTATTACAAGTGGAGAATATATAAGATTATAATAAAGTTCAATTAATAAAAATGAGTAGATAACTCGTACAATGAAATAATTACAAATGATAATTATCACTTATCAATAACTCAGTAGTACACGAATTATAATATAAGATTAATTTAATTTAGAATTCAAATAATATTAAAACAACTTGCGATAGACCGAGGCTCAGGGAAATAACGAATTCGCGATCACCAGGACGTCTGTTCGATCTGGGTTCCAAAGCAAGACTACCTTTTCTCAATATTCTCAAATAATATACCTACTGCATATTTCCTTTTCCTTATTAATTTTATGATACCCCTATCGTCCTGGGATCCCGACTACGTTGACAACCATGTGCCTACCTAGGCCTAAGCCTACCGCAATAAAACAATTTAAACCTTATTTTACAAAACATTACAAGTAATAGTACATTTCTTAAAACTACTAAAAATACAGATATTCTAAGGAATATTCTCATCGTTTTGTCGGAAGATACTCCACTGTACTTTATTCTCCGACATATATATATACTTTTTTTTTTAAACTTACGGTGGTTTTGGGGTCTGGGGGATGTGAAACGCGAATATATGTTGAAATTTTCCGGAAGTCGAATCATTGTACCCATTTTAATAGGTAGCTTTCTTATGAAATTACTTAAAAGTGGCTGTAGTCACTTATAGTGGCTTTGTCTGATTAAGTTAGTAGTTTAGCCGGTCTCCGTGGTGCCAGTGGTAGCGTCTCGTCCTTTCATCCGCAGGTTCCATGTTCGAATCCCAGTCAGGTGTGGCATTTTCTCACGGTTCATTATCATCCATCTCTGAAGCAATACGGTACAGTAGTCCGGGAGGTTAAAAAAAAAAGTTAACAGTTTAACGGTCGGTACTAATGTGCTATGTACAAAAATATTTGAGGCGAATTTCAAAGTCTAATGTTAGGCGATCCGGAAATATTTATTAAAATATTGCCGCCATATTTTCAATTATTTTTTCATTTCTTTACACGATAGTGTGACACATATTTCTTTCCTTGTTTGTCTTAAATTTGAATTTATAATTCTAAATAATTTTCAACGTCGTCTTGTAACAACATTTCAGAGAAATTTCACTATTCCTTCCCTTTGCGGATGTATATTTGATATGAGGTTTTCTTTTTTTATTGCGATTTGTCTACTCTTTTACTTCTACTTTTCGTGAATTTTTCTACCCGATTATCAAAACTTTGTACAAATACTGGTGTGTTGTATGTTCCCTATACAAATATTTATTTCTTGTTTATTTTTAGCGATAAATACTAGACCTTCAGAAATTCTCTTTTTTAAACTCGTTCAGAAGTTTAGACTAATTTTTTCCCCCGAAACAAATAATATCGTTGAATATTAACGGTTTTTTTATATTGTCTGGTAAATAATTAATCCTGTCTGAAAGTTTTCCTTCGTGTTATACTTTTTTCTTTAATATAAATTGGAAAGTAGTGGGGAAAAAACAACATGTGCCCCCATTTTAATGTATTTAAATCAGTGATTCTGTCGTAAATGTATACATACGTAATTATTTAAGAAATCTAACTACGAATAAGTAGTTGCAACAGCTGTAAAGTGCGGGATGTGGTTGTAAAGTGGTCTGTAAAGTTTCGGTGTGAATGAAAATCCAGAAAGGAGCTAGTCTAAAGAACACTGCACAAAAAATCGTAAAACTGTATAGTTGTAAGAACGGACTGTTGAGCCTAATCGTTTGAAAAGAAGAGACATTATTCTTTTGTGTTCATTGAAAAGGTTCTTTTCAATGAACACAATCACTTTCCTAGAACTGTGAAGTTTTTGTGTACCGCAGTTCGACCTCTTTTTTCAAATTAATTTCTTTGTTGAATGGAATTTTTTATTTTCAAAAATGTACCCTGTGGGAGTAGACAAGAAAAACAGCTTCGTCTAAGATCAGAGCCTCTGTTGGAATAACAAAAATCTTGAAAAGATAGTTAAAATATATATTCTTTTAAAATGAGAAATTATTTAATAATTTATATTAAACATACTTTAAATGCGGAATTAACAACAATAGTTTCAGTATGTACCATCATATGTTATTATAAGAGTAATTTTGTTTTATTTTAGCGACTCATATTTATCTTTATACTTTTGAAATTTTAATTTTTAATTTCGTTTCGGTCTATTGTTTCTAACTCGTCGCCGCAAATCATTTGTTTAAAAGTTGACTTTCGAGGTCGAAGGTTCTGAGGTTCGAATCCTAATAAAAGCTAGTCGCTTTTATACGGATTGAATACTAGACAGCGAATACCGGCGTACTTTGGTGGTCAGGGTTCAATTAACCACACGTTTCGGGAATGTACAGCCTTAGTCCGCACAAAACTACATTTCATTTACATATCATACGTATTATCTTCATCACATTGTGCTGAATGGTGGGTTGGTATTATTCAATGATTGAACAGATTGCAACGTATACGTTAGGAAATAAATACATTTTGTTTTAAAAATCCGTTCTCAATATTGAAAGAAGGTTAATGCCCTCAGGGATTTTAAGAAAGAAAAAAAACGGTAAGGAAGAAACTGTTTGGTCATTTTAAACAAAATGATTTTATATAAATTTTCTTTTTCTACAAAAGTTCTTAAAATAATATTTTCTGGATAAGGGTTAAGATATTTTAGTTCATCTTGAAAGTTTTGTAAACACCTCTTTAGATATTTTTATCTGATGCGAGAGTAAATCTATTTCAAATTGGTAAAATAAGTTAATTTGCTAAAACTCTATATGAAGCGTGAAAATTTTGAAAATAACTTATTCAGAATAATGTACAGATAATTTTCAATTATATTATTTGTTACGGTTGGACTATATTATTACTGTAATTTTAATCATTTGTATACGCGCGCACGCGTATGTATATATATATATATGTTCATTTATGAAGTTTAACCCGCCAAATTTATGATTTGTATTCCTAAGAAAAGATTAGAAGCTTTTGAAATGTGGTGCTATAGGAGAATGTTAAAAATCAGATGGGTGGATAAAGTGACAAATGAAGAGGTATTGTGGCAAATAGATGAAGAAAGAAGCATTTGGAAAAATATAGTTAAAAGAAGAGACAGACTTATAGGCCACATACTAAGGCATCCTGGAATAGTCGCTTTAATATTGGAAGGACAGGTAGAAGGGAAAAATTGTGTAGGCAGGCCACGTTTGGAGTATGTAAAACAAATTGTTGGGGATGTAGGATGTAGAGGGTATACTGAAATGAAACGACTAGCACTAGATAGGGAATCTTGGAGAGCTGCATCAAACCAGTCAAATGACTGAAGACAAAAAAAAAAAATTCCTAAGTCATTGAGACAGATAATTCATTTAAATATGAATTTGAAACACATTTTTTGGATTAATTTTTAATGAATAATTTTGTTCTGATTTTTTACTTTAATAATAAACCAATGTTATTGTATTAAAAAAAAAAATATATATGGGACGCGAATTTTCGGTCAAAATTAATGGTTTGATCATATATGACAATTAACCTAATAATAAAGATAGTGAGATGGGTTTCAGAACTGTTTGTGCCTTACTTTCCAAAAAATTTGCAGTAAATTCGGAGTCGTAAAACATTTTTTTCGATTTGGAGCTTATTCAACTCGTTTAATTAGCGGTAAAACAAATATAGCGTAATTTGTGAAGAGTTTAATTTTGAATAAATTGATGTAATATATACGAGGAGTGTAAAAATTGAGGAGTTTGTAGTAGGTTAATAACAACGCATCACCAGTTTTTTAATGTCACTGCTGGAAGAGACTATTACACATAATGTCTTAAGAAAAATTCATGATATGTACTACTGATGAAAAAAAAAAAAATAAGCTCTTATAAATGTGAATTCCGGGTATATTTTAAATAAGACCATACTTCTTAAAATTTCCTTTGTTTTCATTTGTTACTTACATGTATAGATTTTTTTAGAATCTGATTCCGTAGAAATTTTGTTAAAAAATGTTATTAGTTAAATGGAAATTTAACGAAGTTATTTATTTTTTTTAAATACTTTTATTTATAATCGCATCAACAATTAAAGTCATTAGCGACTTATCAGTGTAATGGAACTGTATCTGTAAATTTGTAGTCTTGAACAAACTCAGGTCGACTACTTCTGAGACGTGTGGTTAATTTACCCGACCACCAAAGAAAGAACACCGATAACCACTATCTTGTATTCAAATCGGAATAAAAGGTATTACCTTTATTGGGATTTAAACCCGAGAACATCGACTTTGAAATCAGCTGATTTACGATGACGAGTTACCATTAGTCCGTCCCAGTGGTAGTTATTGCACATCAAACCTTTAAAAAGTTTTCTCAAACATCACTACATATAAAATTGTGAGTCCTGTTTTATTTAATTTTTCAGATCAAAAATCATATGAAACCATCAAATTATTTCTTAAAGTCTTAAGAATTTCAGTACGGCTTCATTTTACAGTTAGAGCAAAATTTTGCGGGAATCTATAAATCGAAAATGTGATGCTTATGATTTTTTATCTTTATTTTTACTTGTAACATATTTCCAGAAAGATCTTGAGATTTCTTTTTAGAACATAAATAAAAGATGTATGTTTATAACGTATAATGGGTACTGAATAAGATGTCTATCTGCATCTTTTACAACCTGGTAGTTATATACGCCTGAAGAACAAAATGGAAACGGGAGGAACATCTATTACCGACAGTCAAAATTTACGTTCCGTAAACCGGTTCTCGTAGTTAACTGAAATTGTACAGCATTGATGTTAGTTTTTTTGCGTGCAATTATAAATTTTATTAGAAGATTTCCTCTTCAAACACACTCACGCGCACACACAAAAAATTTATATATATATATATATAATTCGAAAGTTTCTCTGTTTATTTGCAGTTGTGTTTATTTACGCGAGAACCAACAGACCGATTGCTTTCAAATTTTTACGTTACATTCCTGTTATCCCAGGGAAAGTTTTAAGCCTTTGTTTGAGGTCCTAGCCTCCTTGGAGGTGAACATATTCATCAATGAAACAAAAATTAATCCTTTTTTCTTTATTGAATTTCTTGACAGAAATATACTAAAGTAAAATGATTAATTCTGTTTTCTTTAAATGAATATCTGTAAAGTATTTAACATTCACTCTACTGTAAGTTATAGTTTTTTTTTTTTTTTTTTTTTTTTTTTTATACTCTCAGTAAGTATTAATTTTATTAGAATGCTTTTTAAAAAATTTAATAAACATGAAAATAGTAATTTTATTTATATGATGAATTATTTTTATGTATTTTTATTTCCTCGTACGAAGTAAAGGAAGTATTGTGATCGCGAAGAATTTCAGTTTTCAGATTTCAACGGAAATATTCATTTTGACCATCCCTGAATCTATTTTGACTAATTTCGGCGTGACGTCTGTACGTACGTATTCATGTATCTCGCATAACTCATAAACGATTAGCTGTAGGATGTTGAAATTTTGGATTTAGGACTGTTGTTAACATCTAGTTGTGCACCTCCTCTTTTGATTGCAATCGTCTGGACTAAAAGTGTCCAAAAAGGCCCAAAATCAAACAAAATTGGATTTTAGACTTTTATTAACTGCAGTAATAAGCTCTCATTGAGAGCTTTTCAACGAGATATCATAGTTGTAGTTATTTTCATTGGTTCCAGAGTTATAGCCAAATGAAATTTTAATTAATGAAATATTTGTATCTTACAAGGAGAAGGCACATCGATTCGCATCAGACTTAATATCCTTTTCTTTTTTTTTTTTTTTTTGTTAAAATACGAGTATATTGATTCATTAATAATTTTTATTAACCTGTGGGTTGTAAAAAAAACGTTTACGGTAAATAATAATTCAATAACAATAAAATCAAAGAAAAAAATATCAGAAGTTATTTAAAAAAATAATTTTAGTCATTTAAAAAAAAAATTGTATATGTAATTTAACAGGCGTACAAGGAAGTCATATGATGTCCACATCAGATTTTTTAATTAAGTATAACGTTTAATAATAATAATTAAAAAAAATCCCTTTTGATTTATAATTAAGTTTAAATTCCCCGCTCTTCTTGTGACTTACTAATAATAATATTTCATTGGTTTTAATAAATTTGGAATTATTCCCATTTATAAAGGAAAGATGTTTTCTGTTCCATTCGTTTTACTCTTCATTTCGTGACAAGTTTTATATCATTTTACCTTCGCCTTCTAGACCAAATTCACTAGAGCAGTAATTCTCGTTGAATGAAAACACTTCATTGTATAATTAATAATTTTTAGGTATTCGTGCTGTACATTAAAACTTATATGAAGTTTGTTTATAAAATTAATTAATTGATCTTAGTTTGTTGTTGAATCCTATATATAAATTAATATTATCATTGTAAAAAATTATTTATATGTAGTAAATCTGTTTCGCGGAATGTAGACAGTTTTTACGTAATCGGCACAAATTGTGTGTTAGGCAAGGTAATCTGCTTTTATCTTTATTAATTATCATTGTTTTATATACATACATACATACATATATATATGTGTATATATATATATATATATATATATATATATATATATATATATATGTGTGTGTGTGTGTGTGTGGGGGGGTGGTGGAGAAGAAGAAATCTGTCATACTAAGAAACAAAACCTTTTTTTATCTTCTGATAATTTTGTTATTTTGGAAGAAGAAAAGCAGGAATTACTAGTCAAATTTTAGAAATCGTAAACATTTAGATGCGCAGTAGTTCTGAGTGGGATGTAAGAACTTGCCTCCACTGTTAATAGCGCAGTGAAGAAGATAGAATTTACCGCGATAGGAGATAACAAGAAACTCGGTTTAACAGTCCATCCCTACTCTGTGCACCAAGTAAGCTTTTCACGTTGCGATAAGTAATAATTCTTCGATGGAAGAAATACGAATGAAGGTGATAAAAAATAGGTTAAGAGAATTAAAATTTTATTTATTAATAACTGTCAAAATGAAGATTTTGCAAATGAAGGTGGTAAATTTGAAAAATTTTTTGATGTTTCGGTTGTGAAGAGTAGAATACATATCAGTATATTATTAATAAGAAGATTTTTATTTTATCAATATTTGGAAATTTTTATACCGGGTTGGAAATGTTCCATTGAAGTGAACAACAGAAAATACTCGCATAAAGTTCGTATTCGTGAATGATTATTATAAAAGAATACGTAGTTAAATATATAAACGGCTGACGAAGATTTTTTAAGAAACATGTTATGAAAACTGCTAAAGAATCAAAATTAAGAAATACTATACTAAGAGAATACCCGGTAAGTGAATTGAGCATTAAATGATAAAATCAATAACCGAAATATAAATTATTTAAGAATGCAAGCAAAATTTAAGAGTAGTAAAATAAATCCTTAATTTAATCATAAGATGAAGAAGATCTAAAGGAAAACATAAAAAAAGAGAAGAGATGAAAAATAGTTTTTAAAAAGGATGTTGTGGCGGGGGAGTCCGTGATCGGTAGGTTTAGTCCAGTATAAATGGGATAACCTTAAACTGTGATAAGAATACGTGTTTGACGAAACGGATCTCGAATGTACTTTGATTACGCCTCTCGGGACACATAAAAAGAAAAGTTAATTCTAGTGAACAATTACCTATGTATTATGTATTGCTGACGCGTTTCGAAAAAATGTCAAAATAGACAGATTTTTAACGCATTTGTGCTGTTAAGAATAACCAGCGAAAGAAAATGTCAACTTTATTTTTCCTGTTTCATCATCACAAACTTTTGTATAATAATTAAATGGGATCGTTTGTTTTTTGTTTTTTTTTGACGATTGTTTTCAAGAAATGAAACAAAGGTTTTTTTTAGATTTTCTATTCGAGATATATAATTCTAGAAATTCCGTTAATTAGAAATTTATTTAACTAGTGAATGTATCTATGTTTATTATTTTAAATTATTATTTATGATTAAAGTATTTTCATCTAGTAAAATAACTTTTAATGTATTTGTGTGTGTGTTGTGTTCATGTATTTAAATTTAAATAACTTTTTAACGGTTAAAAAAGAAAAGTAAATTCTCCTACCTCGAAACGATATATTTTTTAGTATGAGATCAGCTCACTCCAAGTATCCACACTGGAGGCAAATCAGAAATTTCAAGTGGAAAGGGTAAGACCGTGACATATCACTTGAAAGGTATTAAAAAATATTTGACGTAATAGACTTCAGTCTATGATAGCCCTAACCAAAATGGTAGCTTTATATAAAATTTTATAAAATAGTTTATTGTGCTTCACAGCTAGTTTTGAAGTGTTAGTTTCAACACTTTTTAAACTAGATAATTAAGCGGTTAAAAGGACCTTTTTAAATGGATACGATAAAAAAATTAGATTTTAACAGATCCTTTTACCTCAAAACAATTTATTATTCAGTTTGACACCTCTGTTTGGGGTGAACTACAGCCCGCTTTTGAAACCGCTGTTAAAATATTAAACTGCCAACATTTTCTTTAAGAGTATCGAAGCCTGATCTTTCTTACATCAATGTTTAGCGTTACAGCACTCTTTAAATGATTTGTTACAACCCTACCGTTTCCGTTTAGAAATCGGTAGTTACCCCTTTCAGACTCCTAGGTGGGGTCTACCGGAACCTAGGTCGTTTTGAAATGGAACGTTTTCTAAATTTCTTTTTTCTAATTTTAACTGTTGGAAAGTTATTTAAAGGTTGTGTACAATTATCGCCATCCATTTTAATCGTTTACTTATTGAATGGGACAGAATTGTCCGTTGCGCAAATAATGAAGTGAACAAAATATTTATAGGTTAGACTGAAATCTATCTTAATTGAAAAACATGTGATTTTAATATTTTAGAGTCTGCTTAACATATAAATTTGGTAAGGATTACTGGTGCTTAGTGGTAAAGATATGAAACATCGGGTAAAACTTTAGATAGGTTAACTTGTAGGCTCTTAATAAAGACGAGACGTGTTACTCGTTTGGTGAATCGTGCAAGTCTAAGAGAATACAGAACAATATGTTCTTTAATAATCAGGTAAAGAATAATAAAAAATTATAGATTCATAAGATTATTTAGAAAATAAAGTAGAAGTAATTACTTGATTTCATGTCTGAAAAGTTTACATCACTTGTTGACACCCGGTTTTGTGTGTGTATGTATGTATTTATATATATTTTATGGTTAGTGAGATTTTAAAACAACATTAATTATTAAATGGCGCGAGTGGTATCGTCTCGGCCTTTCATCCGGAGGTCCCGGATTCAAATCCGGTCAGGCATGGTATTTTCACACGCGCTACAAATCATTCATCTCATCCGCTGAAGCAAATAAATTCATTTCGTATATTAACGATGTAAAATTTAAACCGATTACTTATTAGTATTTACATTACATATTTCTACGTTATATAAACTAAATACATATACTTTTTTTTATAAAAATAAATAAATAGATGAAGAATCGAATTCCTATAGACAATAAATGTTTTACCTAATACGTGTGATGTATGTAGTAAAGAATAAGTTAGGATTGGCGAGATATTTTCAAAGCCAAGCAGATTTCATTTCGTTCTTACGTTTAAGTCTCTGGTCGTTCACTGTTACAAGTGCTCAAATTTACGACGCTTTTTTTTAAATATTGTTTAAAATCTCGGAATTGTTGAGCGGAAATCGATATTTTTTAAATCGCGAAACATCGATATTGCCGTATAACTGAATACAAGTCGCTGTAGCTCTATCTAGTGTTTTCCAAAGTAAGGGATACATGTTCCTGGTAATTATCGTACGTCTTTCTTTCTTTTTCCTGTTTATCCTCCGGTACTACCGTTTAGATAATACTTCAGAGGATGAATGAGGATGATATGTACGAGTGTAAATGAAGTGTAGTCTTGTACATTCTCAGTTCGACCATACCTGAGATGTGTGGTTAATTGAAACACAGCCACCAAAGAACACCGGTATCCACGATCTAGTATTCAAGTCCGTGTAAAAATAGCTGACTTTACTAGGACTTGAACGCTGGAACTCTCGACTTCCAAATCAGCTGATTTGGGAAGACGCGTTCACCACTAGATCAACCCGGTGGGTAATTATCGTACGTCTGTGCTGAGCTTTTAAGCTTCCTACGATGCGCATTATGAACATGGCTTCAGCGATGGCGCCGATCTAGCCGGCGCCCTTCATAAAGATTATGCCAGTCTGCATCGCATCGCTATCCACAGCAACTTTGTTTGAATTATCAGAATTATTCCGATTAGATTTTTTTTGTAAATTAATACTGGAAGTTTACGGTTCCAGTATGTTAATTAAAAATAAGTGATAATTACAATCGTTTTGTAAGTATACTAAAAAGGGTTTGATGAAGTAGTATGCAATATATATTATATCAGTTCATGTAAAGATAAAAATAAATAAACAATAGATAATTGACAAATAGATAAAAGCTGAATAAAAAGCGGTAAATAAGATGTGTAAAAAAATACTGTTTAGCATAGTTATTAAAATAGTAGAAAGCGGGACGGCACCGATGTGATTGCCAAATGACATGTTCACAGCGTGTGTGGATCATGACGTAGTTTTAAAAATGTTGGCCTTTAACGGAAAACATAAAAATTTTTAAATTGTTGATGCCTTAGATTTATATATCGAGTTTTATTTGCGGTTCAGAAGGCGTAAATAAACATCCATTTTTAATGGACAGTTAGTTTGTGATTTAATTGTTAAAAATGTACAATTATTTCCTATCGTCTCAGTCGTGCAGTGTTTGAATGGTACACCGCTTGACTTCCTCAACGCGGGTTAATTCTTAAGCTTGTTTCAAACTCAATCGGAACGGAAAACGTATAAATTTATCGTTTTTCAATATTTTCATTTCATACGTCGCTTAGCATGCCGATCTGAAATAATGTATTTAACAAAAGAAAGAAGGCAACAGCAAATCATTTTACTCCTTGCATTCCTCAATTAACCTGATTATGGAATAATGGCTCCCCTAAAAATGAGTAGCTGTGCCAGTGTCTACCGTGACTTGTTTCTCGTGACAGAACAGTTCAGTTGTAGGATTCGACAAACATATTTTATTATTTTTATCAAATTCGGTTTTTCTGGGCTAAATAAAATAATTACGATCGTATTGTTACATCCGATGCAAACAAAAATTCCTTTCAGATGTATTTTGCTGTCCTTAATATAGGTGGGCCATATTGATGGGACACATTTAAAATGCATATATGAAGCTTGTTGAACACAACGTTTATTACCAAATACGTTGAACACATTGCCAAAGAACACATCACCTTTGTTGTTTAGCCAGTCACAGAATGTGGTCTGTTGAACCTTGTCTTGGTCGAACAATTTATGCAAAACCTGTAACTTGTATGGATACAGTTGTAAATCCTTTTTAACGATTCGCCGCGTACTGGTACATGGAATATGCAATTCACGAAACAGTTGTCGAATCGACTTCTTTTTTGAGAACCGCTGGTCCAGATATTAGTCGCTTCTCACGAAGTAGTTTTTTCAGTCAGGTAAGGTTATTAAAAAAATATATACAAGTAATAATTTACTATTCGTTCTGATAAACTGGAAAAATTATGTGTAATAATTAAAAAAAAAATTACGACGGTATTCTCGGTAAATCTACAAATTGTAATAAAGAAATACAGTGAACCTGCTAATAACGAGCTCGCTTGTAACGAGACCTTTGTTGTAATGACCAAAATTTCGGGATTTGTTTGGTTTTTTATCATTAATGTATAATTAACTTTCTTTTAGCGAGGTATCGACGCGTCATAAACTTGGCTGTTACGAGCTTTTCATTTTTTTAAATGCTGTAATTCAAAAAAATTAAATAAAAACCAAATAATTTCAACGCAAGGAAAATTCCATTTCTTCATTTACGAATTATACGTTTACGATTTATACGTACAAATTGTGACATTTTATCTTAGGCTTCTTCAGGTCAGGTCTGAAGGGTGAACAAAAAGGTTTGTAACAAGACGTGTTACAGTATGTACAGTTCAAGTTCCGTTGTGGTATTACAAAGGCTGGTAGTTATTTTAATTAGTCGGGTTTTTGTTTGCAAAATTCCAGGAAAAACGGGCCAAGCAATGATCTGTCAAAACCGCCCAAATTGGGTTCATCGAACTTTATAGGACATTTTAAATTATTTAAGAGAAAGACTGAAGAACATCGTGTTTACAGATTTTACCTGTCCTACCCTCTCTGGTAAATTCAGTATTCATAATTTTCAGTTGAAAAATACAATACTGTACCGTTGAATCAATTAAACAAACAGTATTGCGTTAAAGTGATCGATAGGATACCTTTTCTTTTTCCTGTTTAGCCTCCGGTAATTACCGTTCATATAATTCTTCAGAGGATGAATGAGGATGATATGTACGAGTGTAAATGATGTGTAGTCTTGTACAGTCTCAGTTCGACCATTCCTGAGATGTGTGGTTATTGAAACCCAACCACCAAAGAACACCGGTATCCACGATCTAGTATTTAAATCCGTGTAAAAATTACTGACTTTACTAGGACTTAAACGCTGGAACTTACTTCCAAATCAGCTGATTTGGGAAGACGCGTTCACCATTAGACCAACCCGATGTGTTTCGATCAGATACCCGATAGCCAAATACAGTACAGTAATATTGTATTGCGTCAGTGAATACATTTTCATTCTAGTGATTCTTACTAAAAAATCTGTACAGTGTATTTTTAAAAAAGTGTACTGATTTTCGAACAAGAAATTCGTAATTGGGATTTGGAATTGAAAAAAATATAGAAAAACTTTATTATTGATCGATACTGTTCTAAGACATACATATACTTACTGTACTAAGGCATGTTTGCTTATAATTTTATTTTGAGAAATTTTTTAGTATTTTGCCCAAAATATTTATTCATATTCTTATATGTAAATTTGAATTTATTCATGAGATGATGATTTTTTTTAAATTAAAAAAACATAATTTTTGCGTTTTTTATTAACGTACCCGACTGAAATGATTATTAGTTGGAAAATGGGTGCTAATAGAAAAAAGTCCCAATCGGGTGAGAATAATAAAAAATTATTAATTATTGCACATTTAATGTGATACATTTGTAGAATTGTGGGTGCGGTTTCATACAGGAATGTAGTTGGACTATTTTTTTTTAAAAATAAAAATTATGTTAATTTTTTAGATTTTTCTTGAATATTTTGAAGAAAATTTTTATTATTAAAATTGCATTGGTTTAGGTAGAATCAAATAATACCTCCTCCAGTGGTATTACAGCTTCAAACTCATCGATAAAGATGGCATAGCGCGCCAGGTACAAGTAGATTTTAATCCTTTAATGTTAGAAAACGGGTTTCTTGTTGAATTTTTTTCGTATTGTTCTTAAACATTATTTTGCGTGTAAAATATTAAGTTTTATTAATTAAATATTATGAAGTAAATAATTACGCACTGAATTATATTGTCAAAACCAATACGAAAATAAATTCTAATTTTCAAAAGTTTGATCGGTTGAATTATAACTAAGAAATACACATGTGTGCGTACGTAATTTGATGTTTTAAACGGTTATGTAATTTTAAATTTAATATTACAAAATATTAGTCGCTGTCTAAATATTATAACTTTCATAATATTTTAACGTTTTTAATTTAAAAATAGATTAAAAGAAAAGAGTCCGCTAGTAGGTGAATTATAATTTAATGTATATAATATTTCTTTTAACTTTATTCCAGTAAAATATCACCGTTTAGTAGTTCGGATACACGCGAAACTCATTATATTTCGTTATCAGCCTTGTCCCATGCTGTTATTACTATTATTATTATTATTCTTAAAATAGCAATTTTGTTTTAAGTTTTTTAACTTAATAATTTTTTTTTAATTTGTTTTTTTACTAGCATTTAGTAATCTTTTATGTTTTAGTTTGTAATAAATTTCTTCAGTCTTAAAATTATCTTATTTAATTTTATTTGTTAGTAGTATCTATATTGTAAAATTTTATAGGTTGCATAAATTGTTCGAAATATTATTTATTTTTAACTTTAAACCTATTATAATGATGTATTGTTATTGTGTTAACGATTTTGAAACGTTTTTCTGTAACTTTTTGTAATTTTTTTAATGGTACCATTACAAATTATTATTTTAGTTTCAAAAGAATTTATCCTGTAACTATATTAAATAAACCGCCATATATAACTTGCCAGATGACTTTTCTGTATTACTGTGTTAAAAAAAAAAAGTCAATCGCAGAAAAAAATTGAATATCACCGTTAAAAAAACAATATCAATATTTTTTGCGTAAATTTATTTATATATATATGTATATGTATATAATCGGCATTATCCGGCACGCATTTTTTTTTTTAATTATTCAGCTATTATTTTACATATATAGCTATTATGTATTACTATTATTATTTATATTAATATTACGCACTAATTGTGTTATGCGCGATGTTGTCGAAGTTACTTTATTTCTCATCTGCTTGTTATTGCAGTAATTTTCTTCGTTTATTTGCGAGGGAATCAGAATGTAAATATGAAACAAACACATATTTATAAGACAATTATGTATTTATTAAACAAAAAACTACATATTTTTATGTACTTTTTGATACAATCACAAAGTTTATTTAATACCTTCATACCTTGTGACAAGTTTTTCAATTCCACTCTCATAAAAATTTCGTCCAATTTCCTTCAACCATTTAAGGACCGCTTCCTTTAGTTCATCATCATCATTAGCGAACCGCTGCCCTCCCAGATCTGGCTTGAGAGGACCAAACAGCTGGTAGTCGGGGTGCTAGGTCAGGCTGTAAGGCGGATGAGAACATATTTCCCACTTGGATTTTTGCAGTAACTCGTTTCTCATATAAGCTGAATGAAGAGTAGAGCGTTGTCGTGAGGAAAAACAACCCCATCGCTCAATCTTCCGGCCCTTAGATCTTTAATGACCTTACGCAATTTTGTTGTTTTGTTGTTCCTCAGAATAGAAAAAGACTGTTAGAATTACCTTACGAACATGTGGGGATGTTTTCAGTTTTTTTTTGGTTGCGGCGAATTTTTGTGTGTCCATTACTGTGTGCCCTGTGGTAATTCGTTTCAAAAACTGTGGACCAGTCGTGGTGGAATAACGTTGAAGAAAAAAAAAGAGCAGACGCAAAACGTTGATATTTTTTATCATTTTGTGATTATGGGGCGTGACACTGCATTCTCACCGTATACCTCAACAATTAGGCGATAAATTTCACAACAGTTGTAATTTTTTGCCCACAAAAATCGGACTGCTGAACTCATTTCTATACTGGACGAAACTTTTAGAAGACACGCCATATTGACAACGACACTACACACGTACTGAATGTCGTACAGAATTGCTGCTGGGAGAGCGTGAAGACAACAATATAACCAGTGCTGCTACCACAAGACATTAATACATCCCTTTCAGTTCAAGGACACTGCAAGGGTGTAACTTATTTTTTGATATACCTCTGGAAGCTGTCGTGTTTTCGTCATTCAGTTACCTTTCGTTGCAACAAGAAGTAACAGTATTGAATTTGTGGCAGCTATCAATTACTGAGGAGGCAGCGGTAAAGTCGGTAGAGGAATGCGTAGTAGTATTACGTTTCCGAAAATGCAGACAGGATCACGATATGAAATTATACTTAAGTGGCGGTGTGAAGCGGAAATGTAACAAAAGAACTTCTTACGAAACTAAGCGTGTCAGATAACGGCTAGAGGTAGTTCGTTTGTATTTCGTGTTGGTAGGTTTCCGGTAGTTCTGTTAAGCGATTCATTTATTGTCGGTGGTAGGAACCGACTTCAGTAAACTTCTGTGATCGACAATTGAACATAAGTCGACGCACTTCGGTCGACTGGGATATTTATGTAAGAGAAATATGTTCTTTTATTGGGCATCGGTTTCCGACCGGCATAATAGGTGTTAACGATGCAGGCGTGGAGATCGATGGAAGTCTGCTTACACGGCGCAAAAATAATGCGGGCAGGGTTCTTGCGCAAGATTGAATTTTTGATAGTAGTATTCATGTTTTATGAAAGTTTCAAGAGTGGTAAATCTATTTCAAAACGCCCCTTAGATCTTAAAATGTGCTTCTTTGTTTTTTTCTGCAAAAAAACCGTTATGGGTTTTTTATTTCTGATCTTTTTTAATGACAATAAAAAAGAGAACGACACAAGTGTTTTAGTGGCTGACATGATGCAGGTACCTGTCTAAAGGCAATTAACCATATGACGATATATATATATATATATATCTCATAGTTCCGGTTCATCACAATTCCCCACAATAAAGTGCATACGAAGAAAATAAAAGCTTGCTTGCACGAGACAGAAAGTCGATGTGCAGGGCAAAATCTTTTCTCACAACATTTGAATCATTCAGAAACCGAGTATTCTACAATGCAGTGTGTTTAACTATTTTCATAAATTGCAAAACTTCTTTTCGTAATGAAAATTTATTATCATTTCGTTTAATTTCCGACGATAATTTCTTTAACTGTATTTAGCGTACCTATATAGTTCTTACCAGTTAAAAAACGAATACTTTATACTTGTAGTAATGGATTATTATTTATTACACCCCCTCCCTCATGCGAGTCCTAAAATTGAATTACCAATACGAATAAACGTTATAAAAATATTTTGTCATTAAATAACAAATAATCATCGTCGTCAAATGAAAATATTTTTTCAATATTATTTTGTAAAATACGCGACACTTTTGGTTTTAATTGTTATAAATCTAATAAAGAATTTATTTGTATAAATATATACTCAGAAATATGATTAAGCGTAAAAAAATATAAACGGTCTTAAAACAATCATTCATATCGGCTCGAATATCTCTAAATATAAAACATAACACGATTATTCTAATTTATGTTAGAATGTTTATATATATATATTGTGCATTGTGTGTGCGCGCGTAAAGATGAGAGTAATAATATCTTCTACATCAAGAAGTGAATGGTACATAATCTTCATCTTAAAAGAAATTACGAACCATAAATTTTGACCAGTTAAAAGTTATAATAATAGACGGAACGGGTCAAGATAGAAAGCATACTTTTAGTTGTTAAAGAGAAAGGTTGTTCAGTCACCCTAGCTTTAAAGAAGAGATAAATATTAAACTTTAACTAACTTAATTATGGTGTGTGTATGAGACAGCATCGAACGGACGTTAAAAGGGAAAACAGTAAGTTATTTTTACGCTTATCGGCCCAGATGAAGATTTAAGCTTGTCCTTGGATACCTCTGTGATATTTCAAGTAAGCAATTCTTTTACGTTTCTCATAATTTAATTTTAATGCCGATTTACTTCTGCTCAAGGAAAGTGTTTTATTATTTTAAGTAATTCACGGCTTGATTTGTATGAAAAAAACTTTTTTTAGAATTTATATTTTTAAACTCTACTTAATCGTTAATTTAGATACGTTCTTATTATTCGTATTTATTATTAATTCAGTACGATACAATTAGTCTTGACATCAGTATTACTTTTTTTAAATTATTATTTTACGCAATGGTAAAATTTGACCAATGAAGTGTTTTTTTTTTTAAATATATTAACTGAAAAGAATATTATTATTATTGAAACGAATATTACATCAACCACATTCACAATTGAATGATTTTTTACGTCATCTATATTGGATGTTTGTAACAAATTGATATATAGGCTGACGTCAATCTGATATTCAAAGGTCTCCATTTTCACATGAAATTCAAGAAAATTAGTTGTAGAATTGAAACTATATGTATATATATATATATATATAATAATGTGTAGTCATGTATTGCGGAGTCATACATTAGATTTAATAATAATATTTTAATATCGTTTCTCTGCAATACACATTTCTTTTTCTTTTTACTCTTTCGGCTCTATGCAAGGGAAAATATTACATGTGGTAGAATTTATTCTATCTGTCATAAAATCACCTACCGGATTTTTACGAATCCCGACGTTTCATCATCAAATTGTCTGCTAAGGAATCCTTTAAAAAAGAATCGGGTGGGGCTGTGTCGGGGCGCACGGCCGTTGGTTTAACGTGAAACGTTATACAGACCTTGGATGAAGTTCCTCCGAGTTGTAAACCGACCAACTTATCTGTATGGTTAAATAGAAGAGCTATCGTATTTTTTCAACAAAATTTTCCGATGGAAAATTTTAATTCCTTCATTTGGTCAACTCTACAGATAAATCGGTCGGTCTGTACGTCAGCGAGTCAGTTTTAGTGTATCGGATTGAAATAAAAACGAGAAATTGCGTACTAAATTTAATTTTATCATAAAAAGACACTAAATGTTACATGACATTTATTTCGACTAATATTCGACGACAATTTTGTTCAGCATTGGTCTGTGATACGAGAAGTAAGGGACATACGGCGTAATATCAACATAAATGTGCTTGGTGAACGTACAATCGATAGTGGTGTCGCCCAGTGTTGTTGGTTCTGTGGGCACGTAGTTGAGGCTGAATTTAAACTTGAAGTCACCGAGGAAGTTGTCGAGGAATATGTCGTGAATCGTTATTGAAATCGCCACAAATAAGATTGAAGTCTCGAAGTCTGGTTCAGAGCTTGATAATAATTTCGTCAAGTTTGCTGAATATGGCAGGAACGATTAATAAAGGCTTAGCTTAACATCTTCGACCGACGCTTTATATTGTATATATACGTCACCGAGAATAAACAGCGGATCTTCTTCGACTTTCATGTCCACCAGGGATATGTCGTCGCCGACGTTATTTTTTCTCAAGACGAAGTTGCCGCGCAGACTGTTGACATCGACCATGATTTCTCTGCAGCTTGTGAAGCTTTGTAGGTTTCTGCAGGTTGCAGAACTTTCGGCTGCAGAAACTCCTGCGATAGGCGGTTCGGACGAGGTGGACGGACGATCTACCTAGCGATTGCCCGCCGCACGCCAATGATCCTGCATCTCATCAATTCGACTGATATTGATATTTTCGTCAGCCCGGGGACGTCTTCGACACCCCGTATGGGTATTATCTTCACTCGTTATGTCCGTTAGTTCTGGTACAGCAGCGGTAAAGGTGCTCACGCCGTCGGTGTCGTTCACTGATCGCGACGTGCCAGCTTTGCGACGCTCCCGAAATAGTCTCGCTCGCTTGGCACCGGACATGGGGTACATGTGCGTGGCCCATAACCTCCCCTTTTCAACGATATGCGTAATTTATATTTCCGGCCGGCTTTTGCGCGGGCTGAGGCTAATGTATTGAATTTTTATATTTTTTACTTGTTTAATTTTAGATTTTTACGCATAAATGTTGTCCAAATTACTCTTATTATTACTTAAATCGATGGATCTCTGTAAACTAAACTCGACACACGAATCACTGCGCTATCATGTCTAAGTCGTGTGCTACACTATATAGAAATGAGCGAGACCGTCAGTTTTGGTCGATCTGGGCTGTGCCCCCTCACCTCTTACCCGGTCACCAGTGACGCAAACTCAGTCGTATCGGCGAGCTAATGTAAGTTATAAGATGACACCTTATTTACCTCTCTGAGACTAATAGTTGGAAGTTATTAAGGCAGGACGATATAGGCATTTTCGTTGCGCAACAAATTTCTGTTCTGGTACTTTTTTTTAACCTCCGGATCCACTGTTAAGTATTTGTTCAGGGGATGAGATGATTGATTTGTAGCGTGTGTGAAAATGCCGTGCCTGACCGGGATTCGAACCCGGGACCTCCGGATGAAAAGCCGAGGGAGGCGCTACCGCTCGCGCCAAAGGCTGGCAGTTTGTTCTGGTACCCCTATCTTTCTGTGAGATTTTAAAGACGTTTCACGTCAAAACTTTCCGGATGTATGTCTGTTCGTTGATAGTATGTAATTACACGGTATTCTTTGAAACGTCTGTAAAACCTATCGACGAAGTAATATTCTTTGTGTTGAAAAGATTTTGTCAGAAAGTTTTTTTTCAGTGAAATAGGGGATAATGTAAATTCTTTTCTAGTAGGCCAAAGTATAAATAAAGTTAAGTAATGAAAAAAAAAAAAAAATTTTTTACTGAATTTCATAACGCCTAAATTTGTAACAAAATATTATAGTAACAACTGCAAGAAACAACAAGGTTACAACGTTAATGAGATATACGTAATGAAAATTTGGGGAAAGAATATTTATATTCTTACAAACTTTCTCGCAATAAACCTAATATATTCGTCAGATATAATATATGGAGTTGACAATTGTTATGGCATTTTACGATGTAATAAATAATAATATTAACCATATATACTATTGAAGAAATAAGAAATTTGTAACTTTCATTTGACATATGAAATTTCTTCCGAGAGATATGAGGAGATAACATTAAATCTTAATGATGTCATCAAAAACATGTTAACATAAAAAATTATACAAGCCGTTTTTCCTTTTTACGAGAACTACTAT